>NW_027284224.1:0-33933 GCF_046629955.1 Centroberyx affinis | reverse complement strand
TACCTGAGGGGGCTATTGTTGTCATAATACATTAGCTTGAAGAGAAACTTTTTTTTTTTTTACATTTCTAGCTGCTTGCCTTTGCTTTGACATTGTTGTGATAATGAAGCAAACAATCTGCTGAGAGTAATGTTACATGGGAATATAACTCAATTCCTGCTTCAACAAAACCTTGACCTGCTTCATAAACAATTGGAAATTGGAAAGGAAAAAACCAGGTGGATTTTTTGGGAATAAGGGTGCATGTTCATGTCATCTGAAAATCTTAACATCAGTTTTTTTTTTCTTGGTTTTTGATGTTAGGAGAAAGTTTATGTTCATAAAGGCCCTAACCCTAACCCTAGTCCATTGACCTAGACCATCAGAGTAACATAAATTCTTAAACTGACTATTGTTAAGAATTTATGAGATGTATGTGTATATATATATATATATATATGTATATATATATATATATATATATACGAGCTATATATTGCACATCAAAGCAAAAGTTGAAACAATTTGGGTCAAGAACTCAAGAACTGATAAACCCTTAAAAGAAAACATTTAGCCAGAGGTATGAATGTTAAATTAGACATTACTTTATACTGCACAAGGGTTTCACACTCTGTGAAGGGTATTTCAATACAAATGTATTTATTGATTCTTTATAAATATTAGAATTTATCTGATGATCAAATAATTTGATTAAAAAAAACCGATTCATAACCTTTTCCTTGCCACTAAAGCCTTGTGGGCAACAGGTTCCCTTTTAGAATAATGTAATAGACAAAATATTAGGTGGTAACTGGCAGCTGTTATTTATTGCAGTATGATTGTTGGCTCAAACATACATTATGGCCCAGAAGCCTGTGTTATTAAGTTGTACCCTAAGCTATGGCTGAAGTATAATTGTCCGAATTTGAAAACCAAAGGAAAAACAATTCAAAATAAACTGAATGGAGATATATTTCCATTTTCAAAAAATCATTACTTCAACTTTATCAGTCAGTATCTCTAAAATCTATGAAATCCAAATTGTAAATCTATTATAATTTTTTTCAACCAAGGATTTAAAGCAGTTTTTGACCTGGACCCTATTTTCCCATCTTTTTCCATCATACTGATCGATTCTGACCAAAATCTCAACAATTGCTTCACTATACAGCAGGGATGGACAGCCATGTGCGATCACTACACCAGGTGGTTTCACTGATTAGTTCCTCCTCTCTGGTTGAAGGTGTGTAATTAGCTGCTGTAGCGTTTGGCTGGAATGAAAACCTGCAGACTCAGCCCTCCATGGCACATGGCTGTCTGTCCCTGTTCTACTCCAAACCATGTGTCGTCTCCATAAGTGGCAACAGAAGGGATCAGAGGTGTTGTCTGTATCCATGACTGTCATGGAAAAATGCTTACAATTGTTACTTTATTTGTAGTGCAACTAGTGCTGAACTAGTTTTCACTTGTTTGGTTAAGGTATCAATGTGGGTCTTAAAAGCAAATTTGTTATCAGTCCATATACCTACACATTTAAATTGACAGACTCTCTAAATAATAGCACCATTAAGTGTGCCAGAGTACCAGGACTAATGAAAACCATCAACCCCAAAAAGCACCCAAAGCATGTCTTGTTCAACATATTGATATTCATCCTGTAATGAGACATGTAAACCTTTAATTTTCAGTTTATCCACCTAAAAACTTTCACCAGTTATTTTGCACTGCTTTACACAGTGGTGCATGCAGACAGGCAGCCGCAGTAGCACCAAAACTGTACAAGAAAGGCATGACTTGAGGCATGAAAAATAGGGTCCAGGGCGAAAATGTCCGGAGTTATGCTTAAAGTTATCTTCTATCCTCAGAAATAAACCATATTTCCAAATGATGTCAAACCAGCAATTTGAAGGCCTTAACTGAGACTCAAATATGCAGGCTAAGCAAGATCTTAAACTCACTGACCTGATGATGACCTTAAGTGGGCAAGCAAGCTAGGACTACATGCCTACTTTACACAACAAGTAGTGAAGTGGATGTGTGGAACCATGAATATAAATCAAAGAGGCAAAAAATTGGAAAGCAATGCAATCCAATATTTATCAGTGACTTTACATTGTATGATCTAGATATGCACTGTTTTAACAGCCCTGCTCAAGACACTGCATTACAAATGTTGCCAAGGCATATAATGGTTATGTACACTGACACTCATGTGAAACATGCATGATCTGCTAACAGAAAATGCAAAAGTAGAATATGTCAGCAAACTGAGCATTGTTTCAGATTTCCAAGATTCATGTCTAAAAAGTTTTGAAACACATCAAACCTCTTCACAATTTAATGGAGAAATCCACCCTAAAACACCAACTGTTAAAAAAGAGCTATTAGTAATGTACCTTGCATTTCTGGGTCTATTTTGTTGTTTGGTGGTGTATTTTTCTTATTCCCATGGATAACTGGCCAAATGTATGACATGACAACATATAGAAATATTTTATATATATTTTATAAATATATTATGGGAAACATAGGAAATCACAAATTTAAGTAGAAGTAGATGAGGCCGATTGAGGGAAAGTGGGTACACCAAAAAATGTTACACTCCATCACAACATAAATCCAGGAATGCATTGAACATCACAAACTGATGATATCCAACAGTATAAGAGTATCCAAGGGTAGATTTTTCCTTAAGTTGACTTTTCTGTAAAAGCTGTTATTAAGGTAATGATGAAAACACATTCTTTTACTCAAATCTTAACGGAAATATATATGCAAGCATGGGTGAAGAAGTGCCTTCCCTTGAGAGCCTCTGCACACCACTGCAGCCTGGTGTAGTAATCGATTTTCTCAAACAATAGTCATAAAAGAGTAAATTTGCTTGTTATACTACAGTCCCTGCAGTTGTGGGCAAAGGGCAGTACTTTAACGCACACTTCAGGCATTAAGCATATCACTATTTCAGATTGTCATCAGTAAACCTCTGACCCAAGTGCATCATAAATCAATGATTAATATGAATACAGACCCAACAACCTACCTGAGCAAAACTGCTGATACCAACTGTGCCAATTCCACCCTCTACTCGTACCCACTCATGCTTATCTGTGAACTTCAGGGCTGCAGAGAGAACAAGGGACCCAGTTAGTTTACAACAGATCAATTAATGTGTGTTTACCTCATTTGTAACTGGCAAACTTGAAAATATGTCCAAAAAGAAAATCAGAGTATACACATTTATCAACATTTGCAGTGTACAGACTGATGATAAATTGAATCTTGTTTTACTTGATTATAAGGGAAACTAAACATTTCTGTATTTAGGGGTGCCAGCTTTCTAGGAGATGAGAATACATGGCCTATTAGTAAGAAGTTTTGGATTTAAATGACTGTGGCCATGTGCCATTTAGTGGATGATTTCCCCCGATGTTCCTTACAGATTGCATGTATTATAATATGGGTGGCCCCAGCAGGAATTTGGAGACCAAACCCTGGCATTTCCAGTGCCATGCCCGACCTCAATAGCTGCACAGGACTACATTAGTCAAATTGACAAAATAGAGGGAAACCTTAGCAATCTCAACACACACCATTTGGTTCTTGTATTTGCATGTCCAAAGAACATCTTAGTGTACTATGGACCAGAGCTGAAGATTAGCCTATTACTTGTGCAACACCTGCTACTGTCAATTAAAAGACAGGGAGGTGGTAAAGATACAGGCCTGATTCATGATTGTGGACTTGCCACATTCACTTCAAAGCCTTCTAATCTGAACAACTCTGAAAGGTTGGAAAGGTATTGAGCTAAAGCCATAAATCCATTTGACATTAAACTTCAGTAACTACAGGGAAATCCTTACATGCATAACATGTCACTCCACTTGAGATGAAAACAGCACCACATTAAGAGTGGTTAGAGTTAACAGAAAAGACAGCTCATTTCTTAAAATGCAAAACCTTTAATTTACTCAGTGCAATAGGGAAACCTCAAAATCTCATTTGTCAAATTGTAAATTTGGGATTAATAAGGTTGTAGTAGGAGTGCAGTTCTGACATATTGGGCAT
This sequence comes from Centroberyx affinis, assembly GCF_046629955.1. NCBI lineage: Eukaryota > Metazoa > Chordata > Actinopteri > Beryciformes > Berycidae > Centroberyx > Centroberyx affinis. Next base: position 29,889 of record NW_027284224.1, on the reverse strand, counting down.
CAAAGATTTGACATATACCAGCTGGCAAAACTGTTAGGTAGCCTACTTTCTATTTTTTTCTATTTAACCCCAAAAAATAACACCACACAATCATAAAGTAACAATCAAAGATCATGAATATGTGGGTAAATCAATTTTGATTCATCCACTCACACGAAATGCCTTCATATTTCCAATACCCTGGGGGAACAACTGCAATGCCTCAACAGTTTCCAATGTTAGCATCAGACCATGCAGAAAAATACAGGTTTGAACCAGATTGTGAACTGTGCAAGATGCTGATGCACGGCTGGACTATCTGACTCAGGAGAGAGCCTTTTGTCCCGAGAGCTGAATGTCTCTGCTGGAAAAAGCTCCGTTTGCTTCTATAGCGGAGCTGGACAAATGTTTTGATTTTAACTTCGATCAGAGCCGAAAACTGGATACATTTAGAAACATAATAGGACTGCGTCTATGAGGGAAAATAAAGACAGCACGCGAGCTACAAATATAGTAGGATATAGTAAAAATGTTCAAATGTTGCTTCCCATATTGTGAAATTCATCACTACAGCTGCTTATGGCAGATGTCCAGGATCATGCATGACTTCTGTTTAATGAGCTACTACGTGGTGCACGAGACAGCGGGTGCAGTTTAACAAGGCACAATTTGTTATTTGAGGCCAGTAATTAGCAGGCTAATGTGGAACTCCGGGTCTGACTGTAGATACAAATATTTCAATGACATTCAAAAAAAAATGTTGCTCCATTATACATTGTAATAATATGTGGCTAGTCATTTTTTTGTAACAACTTAAGTTTCGCTCTTAGGGCAGCTGCAGCTAAAATGACAATAAACTTGATAACTGCAATTCCACTCCTCTATTCTGTTTTGTTGCTGCTCAGGAATGAGCCGTGGGAAAGTGACAAAAAACTGCGTGAGTTTGTTCGCCCACTGCAGATAGGAATGTGTGACCAGCCCGCATGTAGAGGCTAATTTGGGCAGCGTTGTTACCATGTTTTTACCTGTGGACAGCGGCGTGGCGGTGCTCAGTGTCCGCGCGGCGTCGGTCCTCCACAGCAGCCGAGTCGCTGGAGTCTGTGCTATCTGCGAGAGCTGAGGCACTTTGGGGGAAAAGTTTGCAGAAAAGCACCGGAGCGCTACTCTCATCGCCATCTTCACTGAGTGTCGACCCTTAAACCGAGTGCACATACACTTGACCGTGACGGGAACGCGCACCATCCCCCTTTTTGCGTGCTCCCGGTGGTGGGGCGGAGGGCGTGCAGAGTGTGAGTTCATGTCCAAGTATTCCCAGTCATTGTGTGCATCAGGACAAAACCTGACATTGTGCCCTATAAATGCACGACTCTAACCTTGTGCTCCCCATGGGTTTGGGCTTTGGGACAGTTGTTGCTGCTGTGTGCAAATCTCCAGTTAACGCAGAATGTTTTCCTCCCACAGTTTTCACAACTCAGGAGAGGACATGGTGGAGGGAGAGAGACGAGGATAAGGAAAAATATGATGAAATTGTAAAAATATAAAAATGTGAAAATGTCAAACTATCTGCTTAAATCAACAACGCATGACCCCATGATACTGTTAGACAATATTATCACAATACAAATGCTATTAATTTAAAATACAAATGTAATTTTACATTAAGAGAGTCAAGTCATGGGTTTTTCCAAAACATTGCAACAGTCAGTTTGTGCCCAACACTCCTCAGATTTGTATTTAGGTCCACCTAGGGGTCGCCGTTGTCATGAAGTCCAATTACAACGAAAACAGGCTACTGTACAGCTCTGTGTATAAAAAGATCCCCTTTTATACACAGAGCTGTACAGTAGCCTGTTTTCGTTGTAATTGACTATGTGGGAGGTTGGGGGAGGTGGTGACCTGTCTTCTTTCTATTGTGCGTTCCAGTTTTATTTTTCTTAAACTCCACTGACATCTATAGTATCATTATTTTTAATTAATGTAGTTTATTATTCAAAAGTTGTGTCCTGTTTACGGTAAATACAATTTACAGTTTATACAGTGTAATACAGTTTACAGGCTTAAATTATTTATGCATCAAAAGGCTAAATTAACACAATGGCCAAAAGTAATCCAAATTGAGGATTTTGTTTTAATTAGTGATCCTTAAAACCAGCCTAAGACTTTGATGATGTTCAGCAAATCACTGAATCTGATGGTGTGTATAACTGACTCCATTGCTTCCATTTTATTGCATTGCAGTTATAATCAGTACTACTACCAGTACTAACCAACTACTCAAAGGATAGGTGAAAGGAACCCAGTGATGGCTTAACACACATGTGCTGGATGACAGAAAGAAACAATAGCATTCATTCTTTGCACCTTTTGAAATGTGTCCAAAATACCACCCAACACATGCTTCTTGGAGATATCCAGGTTGGCTATAGTCACTGCCAACTCTAAATAAAGGTTAAACATATTTCCTTTCCCTTTTCTTGCAAATCTTAAGCCCTCTAGAAACATTTAATTCATCAGTTCTTTACCCTCATGTACGTGTAACAAGGGACCGCATGCATGCACAAATAAACAAACCACATCATTTTAATCAGCTTTATTCTTACATTGTTTAAAGTTCTTGGCAGAGGAACATTGCATTTCTGCACTCCATGTTGAAAATTCTCGTACAAGGAATACAAGCGGACCTGGGAAAAACAGCTGAATATGTTTGGAATACTTAAAGTGTTAGGGGTGCTTGATTTTTGCTATTTTGCAAGTGATTTGTCTCCTCTTGAAGATGTTTGTGTACCTGGTACGAATCAAGCACACCTCAACTAGTTTAAATATTTGAAAGCATATTCAAATCTTTTTTTTATCCAGGTCTACATACAACAGAGGAACACACATGACTTCCTGATCAAGAACTCTCCATTCACTGTCTGGATGAGAGTTTGGGTTAAAACGTCCCCCTACACTCAAATGAGGGGGACACAGTAAATATGATGACAAGAGCGTAAGAAATACAAAAAAAAAAGCATTCAGCGTTGGTTACCGTTCACCCATGTAATTCTGAGAAAAGTTGAATTCCCTTAATGTGGTAGACTGCAAGGATCAGACCTTACTAACAGGCTGGCATTAAAAAAGACAAACACAAAACCAGCGAACTCCACTGACGGCCACAGTGGGGTACAGACCCCCAAAACTCCATGTTGACTCCTGCAGAGATCAGTCAGCAGGCCGGGTCAAAGGTCATGCCGTTAGACAGAGGTGCCCTCTGTGGGTGGTGCCGTCTTGTTGTCGTCAGGCTTCATGGCTGGGAAGAGCAGCACCTCCTGGGAAACAAAACAATCGTCAGCTGAGCGGGACTTCTCACAGGAGGACTGCAGAGGAGTTGAGCTTCTGCTTCTGTGATAAAACAACAGTGAGACCTGCCAGCCTTGGAGAAAGTTCTGGAGTGCCATGTGGAGTTCAACTCATGTATGTGTGTGCTGCAAAAAAATACCTAACACATATTGTACATTACAGATAAATGACCTATTTTATTGATCAATGACAAAACACTGACTCTGTCCATGTACCTGAAATAAATATTGAACCATTTACAGTGGCTCAACATAAACCAGCAGTAAAAGATTATATTAACTGATCAAATCAAATTTCTCTCCTGTTATCTGTTCTGCTCTAACCAATCAAAATGTCAGCTTGACTCAAAGCTGTTTGTTTTCTTAATTAGGAAATCCCCTTCGCTAGGCTTCCTCTCACAAGGAGATGTATATTCTCCATCTTGGCTCCCATATAAATGTTTTAAACTCTGGGAATGCTGCCTTCAAGTGCTGTCAGAGGTATCGTAATTATGAGTTGAGCACCCATGAATGACCCAAAAAGTGGCAAATGTGACAATATAAGAGAAAATGGAAATCATGGAAGCTAGGTCGACAACTGATGGTCAAAGAGATGTGTCGGGTGCTTTGATGAAGACTTTATGCTGAAACACAGTAGGCTGATGAAGCCAAAACAGAATGGTAAACTTAGACCAGGGACCAGTTGCATTAAGCTAGTTTAAAACTAGTCTAAGCCATAGTCTGGTGTTAGAGTCTCAGGTTGGACTAGGCTAATTAAGACAGTCTGTTACATATTACGACAGATTTATTTTGAGGTAGGAAAGTTAGCCCCTCCCCCTGGCTAATCTTGAGTCAAGAACTTTGTTGTTATGGCAACAAGACGGCTGTCAGAGTGGGAAGTTAAAATACTATAGCTATTTCATAGCTATAGCATTTTGGGTACATAGGAGAAGTAAAGGGAGGAACAGGGAAAGATCATAGGGGCTTCTGTTTTAGGAGGGTTTGTTAAAGTCCCGGTATGCAGGTGTTATGACCATGTAAAATTGGGGCATTTCCTCATTATTTAAACTGATTTACGTTTCCATAATTATTGGATCTCAGTTCTGTGAGTGCAGTAGTACTCAGGAGAGAGATCCAGTATTGCTCTGAGAAGACTAAAATATGAACTTTGTTCTTATATTTATTACTATTTGTTATAATATTTTTGTTTTAGTACTATTTTTAATTTGTTATTTTTTTATTTGTTTTTCTAAGCTGAACTTAGTATAAAATGTCAACCTCTTTTGCACATATTTCTGCTATGTTATGTTTACCTTTTTAACTGATTGTATGTCTGCAGTTTTTTGTTGAAAATTAATACAAATTTGGTCAAAAAAAATAAATTGTTTTAGCCTACTTATTTCCTACAATTAAAAAATGCATTTCTGCACTGACTCAAGAAAGTACATTAAACATTCACAATTAATAAAGACTAGTGCAGTGCCCGTTCAAAACATGCCTGTTCGGAACGGGCCGATTGCTTGGCCTCTGGTATTGCTGCTTGCAGCTTTCTCGAGAACCACTCATCCAAACAACTTCCCACTCGACACTGCACGTCCTTGGGTCCCCAGCAATACACCCGCCAAGTGTGAAGTAGATCGGACGAACGGTTCTCGAGATATGCGAAGGACACACATGCAGAGATTCCTTGCTTTATAGTATTATTATTTGTTTATTATTCAGTTGAGCATTGAGCCTTTAATAAAAATGTTTATTCATGTTATTTTAATTGTCATGCTTTCATAAACATATTTAAGGTTTGGTAAAAAGTGGCATCACCCGAAAAATGTATCTTGCCGCCACAAACATCCCTTAGCCAGTTACTTTTCCCATCTGGCTGGCTACTCAAAAATTTGGGGAACCCACTGAATTCCATGACTTTCAAGCACATTTGATGAAAAAAATAATTTTCAAGGATATTCCCGGACTGGATGTTACCAATATGAAATTCCATGACGTTCCAGGTTTTCAAGAACCCGTACAAACCCTGTGTTTAGCATTATATATAAATTAGTATTGATGTGTGTTTCCATGTATATCCAGAATAGAAAATTGTCACGATTTTACAGTACTGTCCGTTTTTCTTTTAAAAAAGATAAAAAGGTGCTGGTTACATTTTTTGGGTGCTACCTTGGCACAGGAGTTCAAAATCAGCCTTGTATACTCAAGATAAACTGGCCAGTGATGGAGGGAGTGAAAGTGGGTGGTGGAGGGAGGGAGGGGTCATACTAAAGTCAAGAACGCTAATTAGCAGGGAAAATGCCATTATGCTATTGTCAATCATCCCAGCTTCATGCCTCAGCTAGAATTTATCAGTCAGGTTGAAAAAAACAAAAAACAAAAGGCTTTTGGTGTATTGTAGCGTACTGTGATATCAAAATACAGAGCTTCTACAAAAAATGCATTCAGGTTAGAATGTCTGCTAATGAAATGAACAAGTTTGCATCATGATTTGTACGACAGCTTTACCTTGATGTTGTTGGAGTCTGTGAGGAACATGGTGAGACGGTCGATGCCCATTCCCCAGCCGGCAGTTGGCGGCAGGCCGTACTCTAGTGCTGTGCAGAAGGTCTCATCGATGAACATGGCCTCGTCGTCACCCTCTGCCTTGGCCTGAAATCAAACACAAATTACTTTGAGGGTCCAACCCAAATTATCAGCATGCACTGTCACTCAGTGAATCAGCAGTTTACTCTTTTATACCGACCTTGGCCTGCTGCTCGAAGAGCTCCCTCTGTCTAATAGGATCGTTCAACTCTGTGTAGGCATTACAGATCTCCTTCTTCATCACAAAGAGCTCAAAACGCTCCGTTAGGCCTTTCTGTGTTCTGTGCCTGCAACAAGAGAGAGAACATCAGCATCATCTCAGATCAAGAGCTCTAAGTAGCCTTATACAATACTGTGATTGTGTGTTGGTTTGCTGATGCAACTGACTGTAAATATTTATGACTTCACATCACACAGACTGGGCAGATGCTAATCTAGCAGCTTCAAGCTAAAAACTGGAGCAGCAACATTCACACGGCTTCTACAAGAAGCCTTCCCTTGTACAGGGTTGACTAATAGTAACAGCACCTACTTTTAAATGTTAAGTACTATAGGAGTTGTCTAACAGATATTTAACAGGGTAAAACCTGAGAAGTTCCTCACCATTTTGCCAAGGGGCTCATGATTTGAGGGTGATCACAGATAAATGTGGGATTGATGCAAGTGACTTCAAGGAAATCTCCCACCAACTGCAGGAAAAGAAACTGCGATTAGTAATGATCTAAGTAAAAAATAAATAATTTATGAAGAGATTGCAACACATGTCAGATGGTTTATCAGCAGAGCACCTTGTCGAGGAGGCGGGCAGTGGTTCTGGGTGGAGGACACTCCACTCCTTTCTGGGCACACAGGTCATCGAAGAATTTACGTGTCTCTGAAGAAGACAACAAGACAGTGGGTGATTTTAGGAATTGAATTCCTATGCATTTCACCTCATGAAACATCTCATGAAATATATATATGACATGAACAACAAAGTATAACTGGCAACTTTAGTGACTTAGTTGAAATTATTTGTACAACATTTAGAAGTGAAGGTATAAAATAGTGGAAAAAATACAATGATACAAAAAAACAGAAGTTTGTGAAAGGGAGATAAAAAAGGTTTATAAAAACACCTCAGAAAAGAAGGAAAGGCAGAAAGACAGAAAGTTTCCTTTACAGGCAGTTCTCTTCACACGTATCGCTCTGAGTTCCTATAGCTTCTCACCATCACTGTCATAGGTGTCAGCAGGAGGGAATTTGACGCCCATCTGCTTCTCCAGGTCATGTGTCATGCTGACTCTTCTGAAAGGTGGAGTGAAGTCGATCTCATACGCCTGTCCCTCTGGACCGTCGGGGTGATAAGTCACCTTGTAACCTCCAGTGATGTGCTTCACCATTCCTGGAGGGGAGAAGCAAAGAACCACAGAGTTAAGGAGATAGAGTTACACAGATTTGTTCATTACATGCTTATACAGGACAGCCCAGGTGGAAGGCTGTAGAAACAAATTGGGATCCTAACTGTAAAGTGCTACGCAAACTCGCACATGACTGAGAAGACACCAAGAAGAGATGGACCTTTGAAAAGCACCACGGCATTACATTACATAATGGCAATAAAGTTTTTGAAACATGTCACTGAAATCCTGTTTAGACAATGCTATCCTCAATAAGACAGGTAAAAATTTTTAAAAAGGTAATTTTTGTTTTTAATGTGGGATATTGTCCTGAAAGTGATCAAGGCATTGATATTAGGAGCCTTGTAGATGCCTAACAGACAGACCGATCTCCACATTTTGTTTTGCTTTGTTTCAGTCCTGCGTCACCACACTGGCAAGTACTGTGGTTTGGGCCCTGCTGCATCTCATCCGGTGCTACAGAGCCTCTTGTCAAAACAAAAGTGAAACGGTATGCTCTACACTGGTTGCATGTGGTATGCAATAAGACTAGGGATGGGCAACACACATTGATACCACCTTGACCAAACAAGTGAAAACTAGCTTATCACTAGTTACATGAAAAGTTAAAAAAAAAAGTAGTGTTTTTCATGACAATCATGGATACAGGCAACACTTCTGATCTTTTAGTAACACCACTTATTTAGACAACAACCTGCAGACTCTCTGCCCTGCCCTCCATGGCACATGACTGCCCATCACTGTGCTAGACAGTACATACTTTTTAGTTGTCAGTGACGTTAAATTGCCCAACACTCTGATATAGGTAAACATGAGTTAGGGCTATTCTGTATTTTAATTTAGCTAGCATGTTGTTACTTGGTCAAAAAGTTACGTATGTTGTTAGCTATGTTGTTAACTGTTATAGCCATTTTTACTTTTTGGATAACTATCAGCCCATGTCTCAATCAGATAACTGTTGCATAAAGGAAGTGTAATGTCACGTTCTTCAGAGACAGAGTACTTTATGACACCCAGAACTCACATCAATAAATCAGAGCAGATCCAGCTTGTTTACAACCATAATACGGATCTTGAATTTGAAGAGATATGACTCATCCTTTTTATGAGGCTGTTGATAAAGGGCTGTGGGAGCAAACTTGTCATGTACAGGAGCGTAGTGGAGGGTAAACTCACCTAAACTCAGTTTACCTTTTTATTTATGAAGAGTTTAACCACCTTTTGCACATCAGTATGGCAGGCTCATCGTTCTTCATTCAATCTATTAATGTATTGGCTATATAGAATTACAATTCAACTTCTGAAAAAAAAAATCTTATAGAGCTGACTATGAGTCTTCACTTACCTGAGAGTAGCTTCTCTGTGATGTCCATCAAGTCATGGTAATCTGCATATGCCATGTAGAACTCACAGGTGGTGAACTCTGGATTATGGGTCAAATCGATGCCCTCGTTCCTGAACTGTCGCCCGACCTCATACACTCTGTCTATCCCACCAACCACCAGCATCTGGAGATAGAACATCATGGTATACAGTGAACTGCATGAATATTTAGACAACATTTGATATTGACACATATTTTGGCTTACTCAACACTATGAAGATGAAATGACGCAATGACTATGAGTTTCAGGACTCAACTTTAATGTGCGGGTATTTTCAGTCACACTGAAGAGCATTTAAAGAACTATGGCCTTTTTGTAAACGCCTGTAGTTCTTTAACTGTTGTTTTGATATGTTTTGATATTTGGCTGAAAACACCCTCACATTAAAGCTTACAGTCACTTCACATGTAAGTAATACGAATAGAGCCCCAAAACATCAATGTAAACTAACTGTACATGATTACAATCAAAACTATGTAAAATATTTTAAATTTGCCCACAACTTAGTAAAATACTCTCTCCAACACTGATCTCTGATTATTGTTTGTGATGAATCGTAAAAGGCGCGTTACCTTGTGGTAGAGCTCAGGAGCAATTCTCATGTAGAGGTTCATGTCCAGCTCATTGTGGTAAGTAACGAACGGACGGGCCACTGCTCCACCGGGAATAAGGTTCATCATTGGTGTCTCAATCTAAATAGAGAATGTTTCAGCAAAGCAATCTTACAATGATTTATTTTCAGCTGCCTGAAATGTGCAACAAATGTACAAAATAGCAGGAGCAACATACTTCTACAAAATGCCTTTGGCTCATAAATAACTCAGAGTGATATGTGTTGTGTAAACGGACATTTTAACATTTTATCTTACCTCCAAAAATCCCAGCTGGTCCAGGAAGCTGCGCAGGTAGGTGATGATTTTGGAGCGCGTGATGAACTTCTGTCTCACATAGTCGTTGAGGATCAGATCCAAGTAGCGCTGACGGAATCGTGTCTCCTTTGGAAAGAAAGAAGATACAATGGTGAGAAACAACTGAACATTACTTTGGTGTGAAATATCAATCATGACAGGGCAGCTTGTCTTGTTCCCCTCAACATGGGGGCAGCGTGACCAAATTCACTGTCAAAACGAAAGATAAGGAGATTTTGTGGGACATAAAAAGAATAATGAAGACATTAACTACAATGCCTTGAGAAAGTATTTAAACTCGTTGACCTTTTCCGCATTGTGTGATGTTGCAGCCAGAATTAAAAATGGATTGAACTGAGATTTACAGTCTACACAAAATACCAAAATGTGCCTGTGAGAAACTGAATGTTCCTCTAAATCAAGTCTTACCTTGTCTTTGAGGCCAAAGTGGAGGTGGGGCAACATGTGCAGACAAGGCGACAGCAGCGTCATCTCTATGGGAATGATGCTCAGCTCGCCCTTTTTTGTCTTCCCTGGGTTACCACGGACACCGATGATGTCACCACGCCGCAGCTTGTTGTTGATGGCCACAAAGGCGTCCTCAGACTCGTAGGTCCTGACAGGGACAAAAGGGAGACATGAAGAAATGAAAACAGCACACTCAAAAGTGTTCACATGGGGAAAAAACATTTATAGTACGGGTGCTGATTTTACTGTAAGATGTGCAGTGCTGAAACGATTAGTTGATCGACAGAAAATTAATTGATTAGAATTTTGCTAATTGATTAATCAAGCAAGTAAAAATACCAAACATTTGCTGGTTACAGCTTGAAATGCTAAGATTTGCTTGCATTTCTCTGTTTGATATCATTATAAAATGAATACTTTTTTTTGGCTGCTGGTCAGACTTTGTCATTATTTTTGACATTTTATAAACTAAATGATTAATCGGAAAAAATAATCTATAATAATAATAATTTTTAGTTGCAACCCTAAAAATATACTTAATATCAATATCCCCTTTCAGCAAACACCCACCCAGAGGTTTCATTCTGTACCTTGAGTTTGCCATAACTTGCAGCTTGCTGCCTTCCCCTCGCAGGTCATAGAAGAGCAGCTTGGCACCAGAAGCCCTCTTGGCATGGATCCGGCCTGCCAATCACATATGAAGCTTGACTTTGTTTGTCACTAGGAAATGACTGCAGAATTATACAAACACAATAATGGCTTAAGTATCTTAAATTTGCAAAATATTCTTAGTACCTGACACAGTGAGAACAACATCTGTTAGCTGCTCTCCAGGCTGCAGGTTGTTGTATTTCTCAATGAACTCCGTGAGTGACAGATCTACATGATATTTATGTGGGTACGGGTCTTCTGCTGTGCCCTTCAGCGCTTGGACGGCCTGGGTGCGGATCTTGTAATATTGCTGCATTATAGGGAAAACAGATGAGACGTTATTAGTTATTATATATATATTAATTAAGGGTTGGGTAATTGAAATGTAAGGTATGCACATCCACAAAACTCACATTAGGGTCAAGAGTCTCCTCATCTGCCCCAAATGCATTCTGCACCCCTTGGTCATTGGATTCCTTCTTCTGGTTCACCTGCTCTTTGGTTTTGGCTTCCTTCTCAGCTGCCTTCTTGTCGGCTTTCATTCGCCTCTTCAGCTCACTGACAAGAAAGGAGGAATCGAAGAAGAAGAAGAAGAAGAAGAAGAGGAAGCACGGATCAGACTTCTAACTTGTCTGCTACTGTTGGAACTACAAGCGAACCTCAAACACCTCAGGAATGGAGAAGTTCATATTGGTGAAATGTTCAGGTTGTTTAAATACATTTAAACTTTAACATTATTCTGAATACTAAACTTTAAGTCAAATATGCCTGCATACCAACAAATCATTTTCTACAACTGTACACAATTAGATACTTTTCCACATAACCAGGATTTGGGATTTGCTTTCTATTCAGTTGATGTCTGAGGTTTGGAAAGCCAAGGTTACAGTATGTCCTAAAAACAACAACAACAGCAAAGCAAAACAACCATGCAAGTAATGCGGGGAGGAAGGGAATGGGACCACATGTTACGATGACAAAAGGTTGGGTGTTTTTCTCATTGGAATGGAAAAGCCACCAACCTTTTGTCACCTCTCCAGCGGTTCCCGTAAACTAGAGGCGGGGCTGCAGCTGTACAGGGGGGCGCAAATTTTAACCACTGTGCCCTGACCCCAAAGGCTTGGCACAACTGCTGCCTGGCCGCCCTGACCACACACAGCATACTGCGCTACACCAGTCAGTGGCCAGACCTGAGGAGAGACATACACACACACTGCAAAAGCTGTCTTGGGCCCACGCAGCACCAACACTCCTACTTTCTACTACAGCATACTGGACAGAAATCATATCCAATCTAACAGTGATGAAAAAAAAATCAATAGCCAAGAGGTTGCCATGACATTACTAGCACGGAAAAGAAAGGCAGGGGAACATAATTAACACCATTTCAACAATGATTTATTCCACGCTGTTAAACATCTACCATTTATACCACCAAATGGCTCCGTTAAAGGAAATTGGCACCCAAAAAAAGGGTGCTTATCTATAACATAACAGAAAATGAAACTACAAACGAGCGAAGGGTGGCGGACATTTCTGTAAATGCACCATGGATTTTGTAGTTCCACAAAATCGCTAAATAGAAAGAATAGCGTAAAGTGGAATAGGCATCCGACCATGTTCAAAACTACAATTACCACCTAATGTACACAGTGCCTCGACCCGAATTGACTGCTGGGAAGTGTAGGCCTGTGGAATAAGACCATATGGAACCCTCACTTCACTATCATGCTTTGACCTGATGTAATACTGTGCAACATTACATAACCGCCTTCAATCTATAATACCGGTCTAAGCGAAAAACCCCTTACAAGAAATACACTACGTAAGGATTTGGAAACGATTTACTATGGAGGGAGGAAACAAATAAGCTCACTTTTTGCTGAGTTTGTCTCCGTCCACCGCTGTCACGTCAGCCATCTTCTTGATGCTGCGCTCCGAAAGACGCCGGGGACGCGACGCAGCCCAAAAAGAACGCGAGAACTTGATGGTGCGTTCGGGTGACTGTCGGAAATGGGTAAACCGGCGCTGTGTTGCCAGGTCTTTTGTGGCGTTCCCGTGCTCGGTTAAGTCAGGAAAGTCCTGTTGTACGTGCTTTGGTGATTCTTCGGGAGTTAATCGATTTTGGCATAGACATTACCATATACTGTTGATATTTCATGATCAAACGTGGTGACTTCCAGTTTGTCCACTACTTTAAATCAGTGTATCCTCAGTAAAAAAAAAAAAGGGTTTTCCCAGTACGAGTACTCATATCGAAACATTTTGAATCCCATTTTTCACTTTTCACCATTAGTCACTTTTATATTACACATGTTGAAATGACCAATAACTACTATAGTAAAAAACAACAACAACAACATTATTCTGGAAAGTCAGTTTTATTATGAACTCTGTGAGCAGTGACAAAGACAGTAGAAAGACTCTGAAGATGAGCCAACCAGATCAGAGTGGCTGTGTAGATCTTTTGTAAACCTCTGACACTCCTCCTCACTCTGTCATACGTAAACAAAGCAGCAGCTGAAGCAGCAAGCCTGGCACATCAAGCTGTCAGGCTGTCATCTGGAAATGTCATTATAGTCTCCCTGCAATGGAGACAAAGCAAAGAGGGAGATAAAAGGATGGCTACAGTGGCTGCACATCAAGGTTTACTTATACACCAGATGAAGTTATAACCTACTCTTTATAAACCATATAAAGACATAAAAGGGTTGTGACATTAGTAGTAAGAGAATGTGCCCAGTAGAACAGACTGTCTTTCAAAAACTTCCAGAATAAGCCACCACCTGTCTGGATGACAAAGTGACATAGCTAATTTTTTCAAAAAGCAAGAAACAAATAATAGTTTCACTAAATAAATAGTTTGCCTTTCAACACACAACCATTTCGGTAGACTCAAGCTTGAAAGGTGATGCTAGATTGAGCTCACCTTGTTTCTTTGACTTTCTCCTTTGCTTTTGCCAAGATCTACTCCCAGTCTATAATGACGCTCAAACATACTGTAGCCTAGTTGTTAAGGCAGGCAGTTGGTCTCCTGCTGTTTTGACCTGTGTGTTGTGAGTCACAGCTTCAAATCCCAGGTGAGCTGTAGGATTTCTGATCCATATGGCACAAGGTGACAGAAAAGTGCTTTTCCTATAGGTATCTGGAAGTAGTCGAGCTATATTTGTACAAATAAGTCTTAGAAATGTAAAAACTCAGGTAAGGTGAAGAAATAGATTATGTGCAGGAGCATAAAATCAGGATCAAATCCCAAATGTGTTGATCATGGATAGAACTTCTCTTGAAATTGTTATGCTACTAATCTTGTTTATCACAAGTGTGAGAAGTCAATTGAATAATTGTCTATTTAGGGAACCTTTTTGGCTCATGTGCTGCCCCATATCATTCTTAATCTTAATTCACTGAAACAGTGATGAGGTAAACTGGGAGGTGACATACCGGCTCTCTAAAATCCATTTCTACATACACTAGGTGTTTCCCAAAGTTGCACAAGGGATAGTTACATCATATCCTGTGTTTTGGTAAAGCCTAAGGTTTTTCTCTCTTTAATCTCCTTTTTTAATGCTTATTCCTCTACGTTGTACATTTATGGATGAAATCTGACTGCAGTCACTGACAGTTAAAAGACAATATAAATCTGAACCCTCCCACATATCCCACACTGTGGGCAAGTCCACACAACACAATAAAATCCCATTAGGTATTCAGTGGACCTGGTGAAGACAGACTTAAAATCATTTTGAGAGAAAAATATTTTTCAAAACCTCTAAATACAGTCTAAAGATGGTGTCTGTTTAACGAAAGATAATACAAAGAAATATTATTTAGCTTAAAGGGATGAATTCTTTTTAAAGTTTTTAGAGTTAGAGTTTTATATTTTTGCAGATTTTTTTTAGAACAATAGATTTGCCTGCTGGGAAGCATAAAAACAAATAAATGGGCTTTAAAATGTTGTTTCAGCAGCTGTACATAGTTAAAACTCATTCAGTTGCTCAATTTTTAAGTCAGCATGACTCAAACCCAGACTCCATGTGTTTATGTAATGAATAATGAAACTGTTTGCTTTGAGATTCTCCATTTCAGAAAACCTAACAGCTCTGGGCAAGCTGTGGTGAAGTGGATGGCATCATTTAAATAAATAATAAATTTATAGTCTTGCTATGTTGTTCAATCTAACCCATATAAATCTAACTCTCTAAATCAGGGTGAAAAAATCCCACCAGCCATCAGCCAAATGTCATTAACATTTGGTTGCGGCAGGTAGTTTTGTCAACTTTGCAGCCACTTTAGCATGTTAACAATTAATGCTAAGAGGATGAATTTCTGAATCAACACTCATTCTCACCCTGCACTCAAAATGTATCCTTGTGCCGTTTTTTTACACCAAAAATTACATAATTAAAGCTCAAAAGCTTTACAGTATATTTTTTTTAATATAGGTAGCAGCAGGTTTACAGAAATATATTTGCAAGAGTATACAAATGCCCCAACAAAAGCCAAAAATACAGAGTTTTTTTTCCCCAAGGGTAATTATTTGACAGTTGTTCACATGGTTAGAAACATAAAGGCATCTTTCCCCTCGCCATTTCCAGGACCTAAAAAAGGCTAACAAGTTTACTAGCAGAGTGGTTCACTTGTATTGGGAGTGACGGGACTTTAAAGATCTCATAGGCATGTGGAGTAGGAATGGGTCTTAAATTTAAGGCAAATTAATATTAGACTGAGAACATATCAGCAACAAACTGTTTTAAAAATGACATTTAAGACTGAGTATTTTATAATTCTCAATTCCTGATGTTCTTAAAGTCACACTGAAATGAAAAACTGAAATTTGCTCATTAGCTCATTAACATTATCATTAATTAGTTATCATGCCATACACCTATTTGACAATTCATGCCAAAAATAAGGGAAAAATAAGTATATATATATCTTCTTGTATTTTAATATCAAAATCCCATTACTTTTACTTCCTGGAAAAAGGACAATCTTTAGCGGTGACTTCATAAATATTCCAACCAATAAAACCATCCCGCCCCTCCGCCCTTCCCATCAAATAAAACCATTTCTCTCCCTAACTGATATCCCATTGGTTTACACTTTTGAATGATCTCTCACCGCATCATGTCCCGCCACATCACATGAAGGACGCAAGATGCTCTCAAAATGCTTTTTCATTGTGACTTTAATTTATGGGGAAAAACAAAACATGCATCTGGTTTGTATTAACTTTTATTGGCCTGAATGACAAGTGACGTGTGAAACATTTGGAGTCCCGGTGACTCGGAGAGGCCCTGAGAGAAATCAAAAGGCTCAGGAACCACCGCACTAGTAAACAGTTTTCCTGGGTATAAAGCAAGCCTCTGCATAAAAAAAACCCCAAGCAAGACATGATAATAAGATTGACAAACAACTATTGACCCTTGTTTCACAAAATACTAAAAAAAAATGACCCCAAGTGTGGGAAGGTTGTTTAGATTAAAGTGAAATCTGCATTTCTCTTGACTGACAAAAATAATTAAAATCCATTTCAGGCGGCACACAAAGCATCAGAAAGTATTTAAACAAGCAACATAAATAATTGATAGAATTAGAATATCTATTTTGTTGTCTCCTTTACGATGAAAAATGTAGAGGCTATATAGAAAAATATATATTCAAAAAGTAACAGATCTACATTTATATTAGCTGCATAGCAGTTTCAGGAAAAAATCGTCTGCATCTACGTTGTACAACATAAATGCAATGGATACTTCAGTACAAACAGGTTAGATGCATGACAGAAATTGCACAACACTACATTTATCTGGTCACTGTTGTAGAGCATTTGAAGCACACTCAGTCTTATGGCTTGCAACATTCTAGTTATTGAGGGCTAATCATCACTGCTATAGTGCCAGTGGTGAGTTAAACAGGCAACAATGGTAAAACATAAATCTGGTCTCTACTAGAAAAAGTTTCTCAAGGCACATGTATCTACTAATATTCAAGGATCTCACCAATACTCTCTAAAATGTATCTCTTACTCTGTGGAATCATCAACCATATAGAGCTTTAGGCAAGAATGTGGAAGTTGTCCATTAACTCTGCCTCTGCCTCCACTGGTTCACATCACTGAAAGTGCTCGCCTAGCTCTTTAGTCACAGCTCATTACTTGTGAAATTTGTACGCAACATTTGAATGCTTGGTAACACTTGCAATAGCTGTGTCCTTTTTCTTCTTCTGTTATTACAATAACCGGTAGTGACAAAATGTGAAATAAAAATAAAAATAAAAAAATGACACAACTGGTTCTATTGCTATAAATAGGAAGATTTGTTAGATTCTGTAGCATCTTTAGAAAAAATACACCACTAACAACAGTGCCCAGTCTCCCTCTTTTGACTAGAATTAGTAGTCACAATTCACCATATTATATTTTGTTACTCTCCAATTACATTGTGAATACAGAAATGCAGGAGCTGTAATTCAAACAGTCAGAATATATTTTTCCCCCAGTGTGAAGGTAAAATACCCTTGTGTTAGAAAACAAAAACAAACAAAAACCAGTTTGAACGTAAATGAGATATATTTACAGCTACACTGTAAAAATATATACAGTATACTAATATTTAAACTCATCAAATTAATTGGTCCTGTTTTGAAGGATGTTTGATTTGGACAATAAAAACATTGTTGATGTTTGTTGGTGTTTTGCCCTTTGCATGGCTTACTGTTATCCACTTGGTCAAGAGGTTGAAAAGCTTGTTGTGACAATGATCCAATGAAACCAATCATCAGCCTTGGACAAACACATGATATGTATATTAATACAGCTAAACCTGTCCAAAATCACAAAGGGAAAACTGTGCACAGGAATGTACATGTTATTCATAGTGTACATAGCACTTTTCAATCCCATTTCAAAACACTAGGCATCACATGGTGCCAGTTACAGCTTCAAGAGATGTGGGGCCAAATCACATTGCTGGTATCAATACAATTAAATCAATTTGAACACAAGAATGGTTATGGGATACAATTTAGATAATACCAAACACACACATAAATTAGATATGCTTCTCTGAAAAGAAGTACAGGTACTACACCAATAAAAAAATATGATAAAGTATTTGTAAATCTGGTAATAAAAAAAAAAAAAAATTATAAATACTCATGTCTATATTGGAAACACAAGTTCTACTATTTCACAAGTTGAAGAAAGCCAATCACAGATAGCTCTTTTCTCCAAAGTAAGGTTGCCTTCAGGAGTAGGGTCCCTTTAAAAACCAAAAAGAACTCAGCTCAAGCTCCGGTGTGGGCGACAGGGACACACCATCGCTCCCACAAATCACATTACCAAATGGATTTTTACATCATCTCCATCACAAAACAATGCTTGTTTTTAAAGTGTATAAAATGTAATGGTGTTTAGAAGTCTTTCTAACATACAGTACATAGACAACAAGATAACAATTGAGACATTCAACTGAGCTACTCTTGTTGTCGTCAGAGACCAGCCCCTTGTTCATGCATATACTTAGACTGAGACTAAACACGACACAATTATGGTTCCTTTCCAGTACAATACTAACAAATAACAAAAAAAAACAGTTTGGCAGCAGGATATCATGCCTAACAATGAGATCAACTTTGAAACATCTACATTTTGGAGGCAAAACGAAAAACCGATCCAGTCATTTCAGCTACCTTCTCCTTGTTGTCATATGGCAAGTCGGAAACAACATAAATGAAAATAACACCTCATGAGCCATAAAACTGGCCTGTCATCAGGATGAAAGTAAAACAAGACTTGAGTCAAACTTGGGTCCTGAGGTGACCAAACACTGGCCAACTATAGGCAAGAGACTTAATTGTGTCAGACTTGAACTGTTTGCATTTACAAGACAACACACGCGATGGGCTCTACTCTGCATGGTAACACCGGCCTGGACACGATAAAACAATGAAGGAGCTTCTGCTTCTCCACAACATGGCGACATTCACTAAATCCATCACATTGATAAAACTGGAGAAAAGGCTCTAGCTGGTCTAAGAATACTATTCCTGTTTATGCGTGCCTGACGCATCATGCCATGAAAATGGCACTAAAACACATAACTATATAATGACAAACATAATAATATACACTCTAAGCATGTGCACAGGACATGCATACAGAATGGTTATAATATAGGTGTGCATGTACTCAAATGAGAAAACACAAATATTTTAGTTTTATGTCAACTAAAATTACATGATGTGAAGGCTGATTTTTTCCCCCCTCTTGATACACATTTGTCCTCATTCACCCTGCCTTCTAAGCTGGCTTTCAGGAAGAAATATACATAATGTTCAAGGTATGTAAATTTATTTTAGGGAATGAGTATAGTAGTAGCATTAGTAGTAGGATAGCTGGCAATGAGATGTACTGTTATATCACAAAATGAGAATGATAAAACTACCTATTTAACTCATGGGCATACATGAGCAATTAAGTAGTAGAGTAGTAGAGAGCAAATGATTGTCTGTCTAATAAATGAGATATGTGGGAGCTGACTTAATGTATGAATCCAGTAGAGATATTTTTGCGGAGGAGTTGACTAGCCGAGTGTTGCAATGAAAAACTGTCTATCTTTATTTCTGATCCGTGTGCTATGCGCCTCCCAGCTCCCGATGTTTCACGATGTGTTAAGAAATGTGTCCTTGTCACTGTAAACGATGAGGACAAGGCAACCGTTAAAAAACAACACCTCTGGTGGGACTGTACCCTTTATGAGTAACTGGTCACAGAGAAGAGGATTGTAAAGTGCTGAATGAAAAATGTAAAAAATATATTCTTTGCCAGTATATGTTATATTTCTACCATCTAATATTGCTAAAATAGTCAACTCTTTGTAAGGTATAAAATGAGAGTGTGTTCTAAGCAGTAGCAAACTGACAGTCTGGTTTTGGAAAATACAGAATATGCTAGCTACTAACGTCTTTGCTAAAAGTGCTACCTGTGCACTGTGGAGATGGCTAAATATCAGAAACAGAGACATGTTTCATTCACAGCTGGAGATGACTTTCTTCATTACAATGGCCACACTGACAGCTGTTGGGGACACAACAAATATTCTATTATAGGTATTGACAAAAAAAAACAAAAAAAAAAACAATCCCAAACAAATTATCCGTCCTTGTCTGGATATTTTTGTCCATAAAATAACGCTTATCATCCATGCCACTCTGAAGTATCTTCATGAAGACTGCTCTTTGAGGAAGAGAATAGCTCACCAAGAACAGCAGCACATTTGAAAAGTTCAGTTCAACTTTCACTGCTCTTTCCCAGTTAGTCTTCAAGGTTCCTACAGGAGACCAATTCATGTGTTAGTAGGCCATCAAAACATTCAATGTATCAGATACTATAAGCACATATGTCTCAACCTTCATGATGCAGTTAAATGTAAGTTTATAAGCATATAATTGTCAACAAAGACAGTATTTTGACTATTTTGACTATATCTTGAAATGATTCAATATATAACCAATAAAAATATTAACCTCTATGAAGGTTAGTAGGATCGAGTTAAGTTGCTGCCTGGCTCCTGCAAGCTAACCAACAGGTCATCAATCTTCTCCATATTCTGAGAAGCAGCCATGCTGTTCTGCAGAGTCCCAGATTCTGACAGAGACTGGTTGAGAAGGGACTGGATGTGTGCGTCACTCTCTCTCTGGTTCTGGCCAGACTGACTGATGGCTATAATCTGATCTGACAGCGTAGTTCCAGGAGTGTTTATCAGCTGGCCACAATCTGCAAGGGGTGGACAGAAAAGGTTAGTCAAAATGGGGCCACAATATCATCAATACATATTGATTTCATGATGGATGTTCTATCATGACGTGAGAATCCGATGTATCTGGTTGCTTTGTGTTTTTTATGCATAAATTCATGTTTGGTTGTGCTTCAGTTGATAAAATAGATGTCTATAGTACATGTTGTTTCATTTACATTTAAATAAAATAAAATAACATGTTAATAATTAGCAAAAGCATCCCAGAATTTCCTTCAGTTCCTTACCATTCTGAATCCCAAACAGGAAGAGGCCAGGTTGTTGAGGCTGGCTGGGCTGACTGATGGTCCCGCTGACAGCGGTCTGAAACAGAGTCCCTGGCTGCTGCACAGGGGAAGAGGTGGTGGTCTGGAGGCCCGCCACGCCATTCTGCGTGGCAAAGATGGCTGTCTGGGGAAGCTCCTGGGCAGCCATCCCCCCCTGTAAGGAGGCCATGTTAGACTGAGGCATGAAGAGGCCCACTGGCTGCTCTTGGCCGCTGTTTGAGCTGCGGCCCAGCTGCATGGGCTGCTGCTCCTGAAACAGGACCTGCTGACGCGGCTCCGTGGGGTTCCCTAAGGCCATGGGCTCAGAGCGATCCTGCTGGCCAACAGTCACCATGCTGGCTTGGGAAAAGAGCAGAGAGGGGTTCTGGGGCTCTTGAGAAGCTAAACTGCTGCTGCTCAACGGAGGCATCTGGCCCTGGCTGCTGAAAAGCAGGCTGGAGGGCTGGTCCTGGTTGGACAGCGGACTGCTGCGGAACAGCAGGCCAGTCTGCTGCTGCTGCTGGCTGGGAGAAAGGGTGTTTGCAGATGGATGTGGGGAGATGTTCTGAAACAGGGAGGCCTGTTGGGGTGGCTGTGTGTGGGGCTGAGGCTGGGAGGGCTGCTGCTGTTCCATAGGGGTTCGCTGCTGAATCGGGGAGAGCTGGGTCTGAGCCTGGAACACTGACTGCGGCTCAGGGGCAGAGGTCTGCAGAGCGCTGAGGAAGGCCAGCTGCTGCTGCTGCTGCTGAGTACTGGTGGTTGTCAGCTGAGATGGCAGGGAGGTCTGGGAGAGGAAAAGGCTGGGGGTCGAGGGCTGCTGCTCTGGAGAGAGGTTTGTTCCGCTCAGTACTGTCAGGCTGTTCTGGAAGAGCGCAGCCTGAACTTGCTCTTGAGTGTGAGAGGCTTTCTGGGTGTGAAACAAAGCCCCCTGTGGATCTTGTGCCTCGGCCAAAGAACTGGGATTGTGGAAAAGGGGCGGGGAAGGGTGCGAGGGTGTCTGCTGGAGGAAGTTGGTCTGAATAGAGAGGAGTTCATTGGCCTGTTGAAAGAGAGCTGCTTGCTGTTGCTGCTGCTTTTGCTGCTGCTGCTGCTGTTGCTGCTGCTGCGCCTGCTGGAAGAGGGATCCCTGGTTCGGCACCACGCCTTGCGATGAACCCTGCTGTTCTGCGTTCTCTCCCTGGGAAGCTCCCTGGAATATGCTGCACTGCATCGGGATCTGCGACTGAAACAGTTGCTGTTGTAGGTTCTCCAAAGCCTGCTGTTGTTGCTGCTGCTGAATTTGTTGTTGCTGAATTTGTTGCTGCTGCTGTTGTTGCTGTTGAATTTGTTGTTTTTGGATCTGTTGTTGGTGCTGGATGTGTTGCTGCTGTTTGGCCATTGAGTTGTCAGGCTGTAGTGGTAAGTTACAGAACCCCTTGGCCTGAAGTTGTCTCACTGCCTCCTCCAACTGGGCCACTTCATCCGGGGGGAACAGGGGCAGCTGGTGCTGTTGGGAGGCAGGTTCGCTACACAACCTCCCCACAGCCCCAGAACCACTGCCTGGCCTCTCTTGCCCTAGTGCCTCTCTGGGCTCTAGGAGGAACTGCCGAGAGCCTTGCTGCAGCAGAGGGTCTGCGGGCACAGGGAAGGAACTGGTGGCAGCGATGTCCTGCTTCTGGATAGTGCTGAGGGGCTCTGCGCTGGTGAAGACTGGAGCCTGGACTTTGTCAGGGTCGCCTGCAGGCTGAGGCAGGTTGCTGGAGAACGGTCTGCTGTTAGTAAGATGGCTGGGAGTCATATCCAGGGTCTGTTGGGCTGGACACATGACATCAGCCGTCTGCTAAAACCAGGAGTAAAAGAAGAGTAAGAGTAGAAGAACCACAGAATCATTTATCCACACTGCAATTAGCTTGCTTAATTTTCACATGAAATAATGTGGCCTCCTGTGCCTTTGTAGAAACTTTCTGCACTGATTAGTGATGTTTTATTGAGGTTTTATTGCCAAGTTATTGGCTCCATCAATTGATTTGTGTCCCTATGTTATTTGCTGTAGCAATTTTTTGTATGTTTTATTGTGCTTTGTGTTTTTATAGTGTTGTTATTTTTTGTTTTTATTGTTAATCCTGTCTCCAAATCACATTTCCATTACAGGACAATAAAGTATGAACTGAATTTAATTAAATTGAATATTGATATAGTTTGCTGTATTAAATGACTTCTATGTCACCTAATACATTTTCACTATGTAAAACAGAGAGACCATTAATGAGGTTAGAGAGCAATACATTACCTTGAACACTCCAGCAGGTTGGAGGTTGCTGGAGACCTCCATCGGAGTGACTTCTTCTCTCTTTACTAGAGGCAACATCGCAGGCATCAAGGCACCATCTAGAACTGTAGGAGCAAGAACAAGGAACATATTAGTCTTGATTAAACAATTGTTTTATTTTCAGTTATTCAAGCAAGTCATGCAATATACAGTGGGTAAAAGAGAAGATATGGCATTTGTCTCAAGCAAGAGACAGTCCGCTGTGAACTTAATAGTGCAATAGTGTAGCCAAAAGGCAAAGAACAGCTTTCAAATGACCACTACGTCCCACTCATCCCAAACCTGACTCATCCAGCATCCCAAGAGGGACCGGAAGGAGAGAGAAATAGAAGAAATGGAAAAAAATGGAGGGACTCTGTAGATCATTTTATCTGCTGAGGGGCTTGTTGAGCTTGTCCTCCTCTATTTTACCCCTCTACCTTAAGGGGAGCTTAGTTGTAAGACGCCTTGTCAGGAAAGTAGTAAAAGTTACAACTTTGCCGGCTTTGTTTAGTAGGGAGCAAGTCTAAAATGTGAAACCAAAGGGAGCACAGCTAGGATTTGGGTCAATGGTGATTCAATACATGTAAAAAATGCTTTAAAAATATTTGACCAGTATGTGATAGGCAGGTTGGCTCTAGCACAACGTACAAATGGGATCAGCATTAGGATAAAATCTAGAAAGTCTGGCATCAGTAAGAACCACTTGAAGCTGAATTTAGTCATGTTTGGCACATGGGGAGGAGGTGTGTATTAAATCAAGAACTGAAATACACACAGCTACAGTAAAAGTTACAATTGAGAGTGGGATGTGCAATACTTAAGTAACAAAGAGAAAAGTACCTTTGATTCGTTCATCATAAGAACAGGCCTTTCCTGGAGAGGGGGTCTCTTTCTTCACAGACACATCAGTTTTTGCTGCAAAAGCATTCATCAACAAATTTTTTGTTATATGCCTTAATTTGTTTCAATTTACATATAAATACAAATGCTGTGGGATGCACAATTTAACAAAAATCTATATGGTTTTCTCTCAGTTCAATTAAGACATGAAAATTAATGTAAATCTACATGGACGTAGTAATAGTAGTAGGGAAGAAGCTAACTACGATGTAAAGGACATGACCAAATCTGTTTTTTTTAGCTAGATCATTCGGGACTTCCACGTTTTGTTCATTGTTTTATTTTTAATTCCTTTGTTGGTCATGTCTTTCAACCAAGGTGCCCAAAGGACCTTGTCATGAAAAAAATGGTGACAAAAAAGGGTGTTGAAAGGCAACTCTGAATCTGAATAAGCAAGGTTTCCTGTGCTGAGAAATGGGCTGTTTATAGTATTGTTGAATGGTATTAATCCTCATGAACTGCTTTGTTGCTATTGAACTGTAGGCGGTGTTGTTGAGTAACGCATTACAACAATAAAATGACTTTTCAGGGTTTACAGATAGATTTGGATCATTTCCTTAATTGTGAATATATTTTTGGATGGTAAAATATGAAAAAGGTATCTAGAGCATTTACATGGCCTCGTTTCTTTAAAGAGTAAAAGTAAAAACCACATGCAACTGAGTGCAGTCTCATCACTTTGTTTTACAGTGCAAATAGGCCTACTAGGCATCTACCCAGTGAAACCCACTGAAGAAAGAGCTCTTGTTTTTGTGGTGCACACTATGGGTTTCTCTCTGACAGAGACGACCAAATTGTAGAAGATTTGTTTGAGGTGGTTAACTACAGTCAATCATATGTGTCAAATAAACAGACACTACCAAATTAAATTTCAAGTTGTTGACAACATTTAAATAGACATACTTAACACCAATTTTTTTTATATGCTTTAACTTCTCTTTTAACCCTGTGGTTGGGATGCTGGGAGTCAGCCAGCTAGTGACATGACCCTGCAGCGAGTAGGGGTTAAGCGTTCAAATTTGTTTATTAGGGAAAAAAACCCTTGTCCCATCTCGTTTTCAAGGGGGTCCTGAAAGTGTCTTACTAAGGGATACTTCTGTAGGTATGGCTGCATGGGGGAATGAAGCCCGGGCCCTCTGGTTGGTTGACAACCTCACTAACCATTAGGCCATCCTGCAGCCCCATCTATGGTAAGTAATCAATAAGTGACATGCAATGTGGCTTATTAGATCTTTTAACTGAAATATACTAGAACAAACCCAAGTCTGGAGTGTAGGTGAAAGGCTGCACATCATGGGATCGTCCGGCATTCGTCACCACATAGATTCCCACACACACTGCAGAGGTGATGACTTGGCTCTGGTACGGAGGAACCTTCACTATCAAGTGATTCTTGGGAGTGATCGTATAAAAAAAACACAGTCAGCAAACAAGAATGAACAGTAGACCTATTCGCACTTATGTAAGCTGTGGCAAGTCAAGGGGGCAACAGGCATCAACTTGCCTTTCTGACGTACGTGAAGCCAACATGGTGAGTTAATAGGGGTTTAGTGAACAGAAGTAAAACAATTAACATAAACAAACACAGACTTCACACAAAGGACAATTTATGCCAGTCAGTCAATTTTGCTGAATAGTAAGTCAGTCATAGTAACCGCTGCCATCACAGACATCCAGTGATTCAGCCCCCAGACGTACGCATTTGTAAGCACTGTGATTGGCTCGAAGGTCCAAACACCGCCCAGTCGGCAAAGTTGGTGTAAAAACTAACTAAACCAGTTGTTTAAGCCACCAAATTTTGACTGCTCTGTATTTATTTATTTTTTTCTCGCACTCTGTTTATAGAGTAGATAGAGCGGCCCACCAGGAAGTCTCCCGGTAGTCCCGATGGCCAGTCCATCCATGAATGTATTGCAATGCGTAGGCTATTAGAAATTATGGTTGTTATAAGCATCACAAACCACGCATCCAGTTCAAAGAGAAAACCTTTCCACAAGTATCAACTTGACCAGTTCGTTCTTCACTCTTTTAAGTTGTGAAAAAGATCTCTCACCCTTACAGTTAGTAACAGGCAGGTTAAGAAAAGCCTGACTGCGGCGAACTCACTTGGGAGCAGCTCCTCCGGTGAACGGGTTTTATCTTACCGCACAAAATGCTTGAACTGGACAAATTCAAATGTGATGGGGAGGCGGGGGGGGCACCTACACACCAATCACGATACTTTCTCTTTATGCATATTCTTTTTTAATATCAAAGGTTAATTTTGGCCACGTATGCATTCTCCCCAGAGAGTAGACCTAATATATAAAGAAAATATGACAAAGCTTATAAAGGTATAATTGTAGTTTGAATGTGTGGTGCCCCCCCGAAGGCAAATTGGCTGGTGCCCCCGGGCACTTGCCCGATGCGATATATGGATAATCCGGCCCAGGGCAAAGGTTTAAACTGGTCTGTTGAGACACTAAGTAATTAGGTCAGAACACAATGAGGCCACTCAAACCTTTGAACCAGCAGCCATTTAAGATGATTACATCTAAACCCCCATGCAAATCTGAACTAGCTGCTTCTATCTAATCACCTCATTAGCCATTGCCATTAATCATTTGGGACAAGAATGACATGAAGAATTACCTGGTGAAACAGCTCCATGTCAATTTCAGCCTCTGCCTTCCATGATTTCTCATCTGTAGCAGAGAGAAGGTGTATAATGTCAGTCGGAGACAACAGCAAATTAAAAATGGAAAATAAATTGCCACAAAGGCTGATTTCTTACCGGAAATATTCTCCTGAAATATGACTTTGGTGTCTTTCAGAAAGTTCTTGCCAATGATGAAGACCTCCTCTCCGCCCCTCACTGAGCAGCTGTGGAGCGACTTCTTCAGGATCTCAGGCACTCCTGCAGGCTGGGCTGCAGACAGGACAGAGGCAGCCACAGTTAATGCATTTTATATGTAGACATTTAGATAACGCCTGTATAACCAGTAAATTACAATGAGTGAACAGGTAGGGGTTCAGTAGCCTGGTAAGACCATCCTGATCACGTGACCTCACATTCTGTTTCGCTCCACGGATCAGTCTGGACTTCTAGCTAATACATCCATGCGTGTATCCACTGAACGGCGCACCGTGATGGCGTCACATGTTTTGTTACACTGATTGGCTGCAGGAGTTTGTCTGTCAAGGCAAGTACTCCCGCCCACTGAAATCGATGTGGGCAGCTAGAAGTCCAGACTGATCCGTGGAGCGAAACAGAATGTGAGGTCACGTGATCAGGATGGTCTTACCAGGCTAGGGGTTCAGTGTGTTGCTCAAGGACACTTCAGAAGCACACATCGCTGTTGATGGACACATTTGGGGCTCATTCATAAAACTCTGCAGTAATAGAATAGTGGTGTGCAAAATCTGTGACCCGTCAATTTTACCTTTTTAATTTTTAATAATTTACTGTACATACATTTTCATTATGTAACATTAATTTCTACAATACACCAGCTGACTAGAGCGGGTGGTATTTTTTGCAGCGCTGCGTGCTTTTATAAATCGCTTTCACAATATGCAAATGATCAAAAGGGGTGGGAGTTCGGAGAAAACATTAACGCTAATAACGACCCAGTATTTCACGTTTATGAATGAGAAAACAGCGTATTGTGACGGCATCTGCCCCTAATGTCACACTAAACCTGCCGATAAGCTTTATGAATAAGCCCCATTGGCTGTGGGGTCAATCATGTCTCCTTATCAAAAATGTCCATAAAAGCAAAATCCTTCATTTAGTTGAAGTAGCCATGCTAGCTGTGTCATGAGCACAGACTACACATTAGTCTATGAAGTTAACTGCGGTTTTGTCATCTTCATGAACCTTCAGTATCTCGGATTCATCAGAAATGGAATGAGACATCTTCCTTTAAGATTAGTCACCTCTCTATCAGATGAACACACAAGTTACTGGAGCTCTTCCCTTGTTACCACACCTATTCTCGCCTAAACCATACATATTTTACATTCTTTTTGGATTTAATGTGACCACCAGGAATGTTGCTGACAAATATTTTCATCTATTGGATATTTCTGGGGCAATAACGCTTCAGAGCAGGTATAAGAGGACCGTCTAGTCACATGCTACACAGGCAGTTTGGGGATTTGAAATCTACAAAGACAATTCCACCTTTTTTTCTGGACGTTATTGTTGGAATCATACATTTCCAAACTCAATAATATGTTATCCATAAAGTTAAACTCTATGCCAGTTGGAGGACTTCCCTTAACCAGGCTCACATGCATACAGTGGAACTGGATTAGAGAGTATCTTTTCGACGAATCGGTCGAGTGAAATTCACAAAGGCACAATGTTTTCGTACTACCCAAATATTGCCCATTTCTGACAGGCTTTAGAAATGCCAAACGTTGCTATAAACAAGTCAAGGCTCCTGCCACTCCCCTTTCCCTCTCACAGATTTCACAAGTCTCCCTCACTGCTCTGCACTGCACTTACTCACACAGACACACAAATACACACACACACACACACACACACACACACACACACACACACACACACACACACACACACACACACACACACACACACACACACACACACACACACACACACACACACACACACACACACACACACACACACACACACACACACGCCAAGGGAGATTACTAAATTATATTTTGTGGAAAGATATTTCCCTGGATTGCATGCTGGCTCTCTGTAAACAATAGAACTCCACACACCTCTGTTCTGTCTTCCTTTCCTTCTCTCTCTCTTAAAACAACTCTCCCAAATCCACTTACACAGAAACTTTCTTATGGCCCTAAGCGGTCTTTCCTGTTTATGAAACCTACCACACCCTTGTACCTATTATGAAGAAACACTTGAATCTGAAGGGTATCTTTACACGCTGTCTCCAAATACTAACATAAAAAAGACAATGATCTCTTGACCTAAAGCTAATTAAACTTTAGAAGTACGACCTGTAGCTTCAAAGACAAGAAAATAGTTTATGCTGGCAATTATTAACTAAGTAGGTTGCAGGTCAACTATCTCTTATGCCTCTTTGAAATTGTTAGGCTATAATACGGTGAAGAATAGGTCAGAATTTATACAATCTCCACAGTTGTTTTTTACAATTACCCATGATCTGACACACAGTTTTTTATTTTTCTACAGCTCATCCAACATGCCAATCCATCTTACAGCGTTTTCACAGCCCCCTGGAGAGCAAATACAATTCACATATGAATAACTTTGACTTACTGCACAGGATTGGAGATGACGGAGTCTGTAGTGTGAGCAGTGATCCGTCCGGACGGGGGATGTTGACCCGAAACACCAGCCGGGCGCGTGTGCTCTTCTTCTTTGAGCCGGCCACGCCGATGCGAGCCTCTACGTCTGCGTTACGGAGCTTCAAGATCCCAACACAGTCCACCCTGCACAGAGAGACAGACAGAGACAGAGAGAGAGAGACAGTGGTCAGACTGGAGAGCTTGCTGCTTAACCCAACAAACTAGTAGCTCTTTACCACAAGCTCAATACCTCACAGCACCCATGCGTGTCCATTATACATCTTTTTTAGTGAGAAATTGGTTTAAATCAAAATTTTAAACACTTATATTATTGGGTAAAAACATATTTTTTAATTGAAAGGAAAAGAACGCTTGACACAGCCTGGTTTTCTTTCTTTTTTAACATAATACTTTATATTAGAAGGTATTATAGCGAATAGACAGGGAACAATTAAAGAATATGATAGAAAATGGAAGAGTCTAAGTCCAAGTTTATCAGAATCATGATGATTTTTATCTTTAGAATTTATTATTATGTTCCCCTTTTTTATTGTGTTTTTGTTGTGCTTTCATGGTTTATGGTATGTTATATGTTTCATGTTATATATTTTGAATATTTTATGTTGTGTATGTTGTTTTGTTGAATA
>NW_027284223.1:10000-17500 GCF_046629955.1 Centroberyx affinis | reverse complement strand
GAGGGAGAGAGTTCGGAGAGGAGACGTCAAAAACATCAAGTCAGATTATGAATACTGTCTGAGAGAGAGAGAGAGAGAGAGAGAGAGAGAGAGAGAGAGAGAGAGAGAGAGAGAGAGAGACAGAGAGAGAGAGAGAAACTCAGGAGAAATAGAAAGTGAAGAACAGTATGAACACATCAGGAACACATTTCAGACTTTTCAAACATCTCTGACAGAACAGAGAACTTTCAAAATCTCAGCATCAACAAAAAAATGTGTCTCCTGCTTGGAGAAAATGTTGAAACAGTAGAACTCTGTGCTCAGTATGTGATGTCATGATGATGTCATGATGATGTCATGCCATAATCTAAGAAACACATCAACTCTGTAAACTCTTCTTTAACTTTGCTTTTTCAATCATCGCTGTTATTGTTGTTACTGTCCAGAAATATTCTGTAATGAATATATATATTTAATATGCAGTTTATTTCATTTCATTTACTTTATTTCTGTCTAATTTATGTTTGAATCTCTGCTTTGGCAACATGTGCACATGTACGTCCTGCCAATAAAGCTTTTTGAATTGAATTGAGAGAGAGAGAGAGAGAGAGAGGAAGAGAGAGAGAGAGAGAGGGAAGAGAGAGAGAGGAAGAGAGAGGGAGAGCGAGAGAGAGAGACGGAGGGAGGGAGAGAGGGAGAGAGAGAGAGAGAGAGGGAGGGAGAGAGAGAGAGAGAGAGGGAGAGAGAAAGAGAGAGAGAGAGAGAAAGGATTCTGGTCCAACAGTTGGTTAGCTGGTTAGCTAACACTTCAGCTGAAACAGCTTCAGGTTAGCTTCACATTAGCTTCAGGTTAGCTTCAGGTTAGCTTCAGGTTAGCTTCAGGTTAAATTCAGGTTAGCTTCAGGTTAAATTCAGGTTAGCTTCAGGTTAGCTCAGGTTAGCTTCAGGTTAGCTTCAGGTTAAATTCAGGTTAGCTTCAGGTTAAATTCAGGTTAGCTTCAGGTTAGCTTCAGGTTGTCTTTGGTAAAGTCAGACTTGTACTATTCAGCTAGAATCATTTTCTCCTTGAATTCCAACACTTTCTACCTCTTCTCTATATCTGCATTTTAAAACATCAACACATTTTATGAAACCAGATTGCATACTGGCAGATTTGAAACATTTCATTCATAATGTAGTTGGAAACGGTCAAAATGTTCAAATGAGATACAGAAAATGCAGTGAAATAATGTTCTGCTCAAATCATCAAGACTAATGACTCTGATTAATTGATATCAATGATTTGAATATCTAGTTGTACAATCAGGATTATCACTCCAGCTTTTATCATTCATGCAGCCTCACTTCACTAAGTTTACTAAGCTGGGAAAACAGGGTTAAATAAATGTCTCGTTTCAAGGTATGACACAATATGCTCCTCCACCACTCCGTACATCACATTAAAAACCAGCTGAACTACCAGAACAACAGCTAGAGGAGACTAGCTCTGTCTGTCTGTCTGACTCCTACAAGACAAAGTAGTTTTGGCCAATCTGCTTTTTCTGTCAGAGCCTCTCAGGATTGGAACAATTTACCGCAACACATAAGAAACTGAGCCAATTACCATTCCTCCTCCACAACATGAAGAGCCTGGTTTGGCTTATTAGAAATCAAACTTGTGAACACTAGAACAGGGAGGTGTTTTCCTAAGATATGATAAGATAAGATAATCCTTTATTAATCCCACAACGGGGAAATTTATAATGTTACAGCAGCAAAGGGGATAGTGCAAAAGCAAGTAAACAAGGCATCAGTATAAAGCAATATATAATAAATAAATAAATAAATAAGTAAACAGTTATTGAATTCACATTATTGCACATAGGGAATATTGATATTGCACAGTTCGGTATACATTTGATATCCTTTGATATTTCCTGTTGTTTGTTGTCTTATTTGTCATTATCATGCTTAGAGCTGCTCCTGCTTATCATACAGTAGGCTCTGTACATAATATCCACACTTCACCAGGACTAACACGTTGTTGTCATGCTATTTGTTGATTTGTTGATTGTTCTTGTCTCTATGTAGTGCAGGCTCTGTTTGCATCTGCATATTTTTCACTGTTTTTATCGTTGATTGTATTTTCAATGTTTTTATTCTTGACGTTTGTGTTTTCAACTATTGCCTGCCCGGGGACTACAGATGAAAATTAGACTTTTTGGCTAACTCTGGCATATTTGGGTTAGGGTTAATATGCACTGTCCCTGTCAAATAAAGTAATAAACTAAACTAAACTAAACTAAACTTTCCCTTTTCTCTCTCTCCCATTATCTCTGTATCCCCCCCTCTCTCTCTCTTTCTCTCAAATTTGATAGTTTTTCTCATTGAAATGGAGGGAAAAACGGTTCTAAAATTAATTTGGAAGACAAATTTAAAACCGTAACGTAACGTAACCAAACAATATCATCAGGTCAGTCATCAGTTATTGTTCCACTTTGGTCCAGAAAGTCAGTGGATCCAGACCGGTTTGGAGGTTTTTGTGGTAAATATTAATGGGTGCAGGGAGTTTTCTTCTTCTTCGTCTTCTTCTTGCTACTGTCTGAAGAGTATGCATGAGGTAAATATTCTTTCATGTGTCTGTGTGTGTGTGTGTGTGTGTGTGTGTGTGTGTGTGTGTGTATGTATGTATGTAATGTAATGTAATGCGTGTGTGTCCCCTGGGAGTTGGTTGCATCAGTCATCCATTGGAGGGTGCTGTGGTCCTGAGAGAGAGAGAGAGAGAGAGAGAGAGAGAGACATGAGGCTGTAGAATAAGAAAAGGGAGAAGAAGAGAAGCAGAGAGGAATCTGTTGTTTTCCACACACTCCTCCTGCTGTCATCTGCACTTCTTTCACACACATTTCTACTTAAAGCTCCGCTATCGTAGGAATTCAACTTTTCCTCTGTTTATATCCAAATATGTGATGCAATGCAGACACTGTTAACATCTGATTTTGTTTGACTGGTTAAATTATTCAGTGGTTTAGTTCATACATTTACAAAACTCATCTTTTTCCCTGTCAGTTTTAGACTAAGAACAAACAACCTTTCAAGAATTACAAATTTTTTATTATTTGTATGTTCAGAGAATCTGTGTTTACTCAGTATAAGGAGCAATGGGCTGATGATATATGGACTAAACCAAAATGGCATATATTTAGGATGATAAAAATGAATATGGCACTGAGAATTATGTTGTATATAATTTATCTAAAAAGCCCAGCTAAGATCTGGTATTTTACCACTTACAGTTGAAACTGGACGAAGAAAAGCAGATTTGTTCAATGTGTTTGACTGATAGAAAATGAGTTTCACTTTGTTTTCTATTGCCCTTTTTACTGGGAACTGCGCAATACTTTGTTTAGTAAGATAAAAACAGATATTGATTTTGTAAATATGGATGATGCACAAAGATTGAGTTGGCTGTTCACTTATGAAACATTTAGATTAGCTCGTTACCTGGAGAAAGCCTGGGAGAGGAGAAGAAAAGCTCTTTATCAAGATGAACTGGAAGTTTGTAGCAGTTCTTTTCAGTGTTTGTTCATTTGAAACCTGTCATTTCAAATATGTTATTTGAAAGAATATAGTAGTACTTTATAATGTGGTGATTTATTTTATTTATTTATTTATTTTTGCTCTTATATGTATCACCGGAAGATGTATGTTTTGTAAAATGGTGGAGTCCTGTAATCCCATGTGGGACGGGCCAGATGTTTGGCATGACACAGAAATAAAAATAAACTAACAAACTATTATTGGATGGTGGCTGATGGCATAAATGTGGACAATAACCAAACATCCATAGTAGATATTGTGCAAATTCATATGAGGCTAAACAAGGACAGATAAACAAAAACACAATGCAGGAGTCTAAGGAGATCAGGACTGGTTCCTCTGTGGCTTCACTCTGAAGAACCATCTTCAGTTCTTCAGTTCCAGTTCTTACCTTTTATTTTTCTGTGTGCAGGCTCAGAAACCACCGGGAACTCTGGGTAAAAACGCCTGTCAGAGCAAGGATATTATCATTAACGAAAACTAACAAAATAACGAAAACTAGGTGTGAAAAAACATTTTCGTTAACAGAAATAAAAATAAAACCGAGGCTTTACAAAAAAACGATAACTAACTGAAACCGTATTGTGTTTACAAAACTAACTAAAATAAACTAAAATTACAGAGAAAATGTCTTTAGTTTTTGTCTTTGTCAATTTATTACATGCCTAGTATTTTGATTTTTTTTTTGTCTTTTTACAAAAAAAGACTAAAACTAACACTGAAACTAATAAAAACTAAACTAAACGTAAGCATTTTCAAAAAATAAAAACTAAACTAAACTAGCGAACCCGCTTTAAAAACTAATTAAAACTAAACTGAAATTGAAAACAAAAAGTCAAAATGAAATAAAAATAAAAACTAATGAAAAATGCAAAACTACATTAACCTTGTGTCAGAGTCATAAAACACTTGCGAAATTAAAAATGAGTCTGCAAAACAAACCCTTGATGTTTAGCAGCAGCCTTTTTTTGGATTTCACCTGTTCACATGTTTTTGTCGTTGAGTTTTAGATAATCACGTGTCTAAATGCGAACAAATGTCTCAAATCTTCCCAGTGCATTCTGGGAGAGAAATGGAGTGTTTTTTTGAGCCTGAAGCAGCAGAAAATGTCTCTTAAAACACTCTCACTTTTTCTCAACTTTGAAAAACTCTCTCTTGCTCTTACTATCTCTCTCTCTCTCTCTCTCTCTTTCCATGTAAAACCCTCAGCTGAATGCAACATGTTCACGCCCCTTCTCTGGGAGCTGTTGAAAGGCATTCTGGGAAATGTAGTAAATCCCTAACTGCAGCAGAAGCAGACGGCAGGCTGGGGGAAAGTGGGTTCAACAGAAAAGTAGATTCCAACCCTGTGGAGGGACTTGAACATCACGGATTGATGAGATCTGACAGAGTTTCCCTTTAACTCGAAACTGAGAATCTTCATCTTCATCTCGGCTGTGATGTTTTTCTCCCATAATCCCCTTCCAGAAACAGGAAATGGACTCGTCCCCCTGTGTGGTTCCAAAGGACTTCATCTTCTCGGTGGTTTTTATAAACGATGATCTGAAGTCTCTGTGTGCGGCGCTCTAATGGATCCCAGCGAGTCGTGCGGGAAACATCCGTCCTCTTTAATCTCACAGTGCCTCTCTCTCCTTCGGAAGACCGTCGCTCCCGTTTTTTTTCCCAGGGTGCAAAGCGTGGAAAGAAGACGTTTGTGTGTCCAGGAAATGAGCTTTCATTCAGCAGCCGCCCGCCCAGCTGGAGACACTGCAGCCTGCAGGACAAATATTAAAGGAGCTGTGTGGAATTTTAACTCTAAGGCTGAGCTGTATGGAGGACCACAAGTGTCACGGAAATAGTAATAAAGCATTTCATTAATTAATAACTAATTGTACAATAAAAATAGGCATTAATACATTTGTTTACAAATTAATTTATTAATGTATGAATAAATAGACTAAATTACAAATTAATTCATTATTTGATATTTTAATGGGCAATAAAAAGAGGAATTGTAATTTACAAATGAAATATTAATCCATCAATAAATAGTTCAAATTAAAAAGGGATTTAAACAAAACAACCATAAAACAGTCAATAAGTACATCATTTAAAAATATAAAAATACATAAATTAATTCATAAATAAATAATGGAATTTAAAAATCTATTTGAAAATGCAGTTTAAAAAGAGAAATAAATAACTGGATTCACAAATTGAATTGAGAATACAGATTTTAATCAGGCATTTAAAAGAGCAATTTCCTTTCCCATTTGCATTTCCATTTCCCCGCTGCTTTTCCTTTTCCTGTTAGCTGTTCGGTTAGCTTAGTCATTTAGCTTCTCCTTTTAGCCTCTCTGTGACACTTTGGGCCTCGCGCTGGTAAAACAAGGTAAAACAATGCAAATTAGCCATGGGATGTAACAAGCTCTCTGATTGGCTATCACCTGGCATGTCACATGCAGACGTACGACATGGATGTGGGAAGGAGAAGGTGGTAGAGGAAGAATTGCGCATACGTTATTGTACAATTAGTTATTAATTAATGAAATGCTTTATTACTATTTCCGTGACACTTGTGGTCCTCCATACAGCTCACACAGCGAAACCAAACCCCTTAACTTTATCCCTGAAATGTCCTTAATTCCTCATTACATAAACATTAATTATCCATTAAAAAATATCAGCTTTAATAAAGTGAGGTTAGTGTCATGGGTTTATAAGGGATTTATTCATGGGTTGATTCACAGAGACTCCAGAAATTAAGGGATTTTTCATTTCTTTTGTACAGGTTTACAGGTTATTAATGAGTTATTAATGGAAAGTTCCTGTCTTCCCTAAAATTTACATTAAATTAGAAAGTAAGCAGTCAAACATTAAGGGGAGTTTAAGGAGGTTTTGATGGGGTCTCCTCCATTAATAACTCCCTTAACTCTTCTATCAGATAAACAGAGCTGAGCAACAATAAAGACGGACAGATATTCAACACACATCCAGTCTGATCCACTCTGATCTCACTTTATGATCTGTGTTGCAGTGACAGAAATTCACTAAACTACAGCGACCGATTTCTCCACCGGCACTTTCTCCATCTTTGTTGTTGCTGAGGGAAACTCCACCTCTCCTTCATGGTGATTGGCTGGCTGAGAAAAAAGCTCTTACAACCTACAAAACACCTAAAACTAACCTAAGACCCTAAAAAGTACTACTAAATTGTCCTAAGACATTTATTCCATCAGTCTAAATATTGATTAAATAGGTAAGAGAGACATAGAGATAAGTAGAGACATATGGGTAGTGGAAATAACAGAACAATTTGAATGGATTTCAGAGTAGAGTGACTAGTTTAGAAGTTCCCAGCCGTTCAGGGTATTCAAGCTTAAACATACTGTAGTAAAAGTAGACTGTAGTAAATTGTCTGCGATTTCTTCTTTTTTTTTAAGATTTATTTTTGGCATTTTATGCTTTATTTGAGAGATATAGACAGGAAGGTATGGGAGAGAGGGCAAGGGGAGGACATGCAGCAAAGGACCACGGGCCGGATTCGAACCCGGGTCGCTGCGGGAAGGACTGAGCCTTTTGGTACGCGCCCTACTCGGTGAGCCACCAGGGCGTCATCCTGTCACGTGCCTCTACGGTCTGTTTCAGGCGGTTGCCTAGCAACAGTAGCCGGCTCAGGTTGTAGTTTGGAGAAAGTCCGACATTGAACCAGAATCAATTTAATCCCCAAGTCCAATAAATGTGCAGGAATTAGTTTTGGTGTTATTGGTGCAGAGAAATATTAATTTTACTGAAACACATGGTGCAAGACAACAGACAGCAAAGTATACATATCAGTCTATAGACTCTATATCAGTCTACATATAGACTCTTTACATATCAGTCTATAGACTCTATATCAGTCTACATATAGACTCTTTACATATCAGTCTATAGACTCTATATCAGTCTACATATAGACTCTAT
>NW_027284223.1:0-5000 GCF_046629955.1 Centroberyx affinis | reverse complement strand
TAATATAATATACAATAATACACTTTATTTATGATTGATTGATTTGATTTTGAGTTGTGTATCGTGAACACTGGGGTGGGAAGTTGGAATATTTATGTTTAACATTAAGTTTATAGATAAAATATAAAAATAGGGGGTAGGACTTGATAAGTATTCACTTCTCCCTACTCCTTTTCGGACATGAAATATTTATTTATGTTGTTTACTGAGAGTTTGCTGTATGTTTTTGCTGTTAATTTTATTGGTTATTTTTGTTTTGTTTTTCTCACTTATATTTTTACTTTTTTAACATGTTCGAAATAAAATCTAATCTAATCTATATAGCAGTTATAAAGTCCTTCACAAAAAATGAGAGAGAAAAATAAGTAAATAAATATAAAAGACACAAGAATAAAAGGAAAATACATAAAAGCACCCAGGTAAGACATAGGAGGTTAAAATCACATGACTTATAAAAAAAACTGCATTCAATTCAAACAATCAAAAAACAAACAGGTTCAAGTAAAAGTGAAAGTGTGTTTTTTAAAACCAGTTCTACCCGAAGGTCCCGGTGCCGCCCCCCCGATGGCGTTGTGAGGAAAAGTCGCTGTGAAAAGTTTAATTATTTTTTATAGATGACATAAGTGTTACTACTATACTACAAAAATACTGTTTTGAAAACGTGGGCATGTGTTGAGCTTTCAGAATCCGTAAACCAATTGTATGTTGTCCAAACTTTGTCTGATTACAAAGTTTTTTAATAATAATGTCGTACAAATATAAGCTTCGTAAATATAAGAGCCAGTTGTGTTCAAAGGCGCCGGGATAATTTTCTCATCAGTCTACAACATCATGCTTGGTATCAATTCAAATTTTTTTTCAATTCAAGGCGCTTTATTGGTATGAAATACAAAAGTACATATTGCCAAAGCAAAGTCAACAAATTCAAATAACAGTAATCAAACTTAAATATACAATTGATATGTCAACAAATATACAACAATTAATTATAATTTCTATAAAACTGTGACAGTGTCAGGTATCACTGGAAACTACAAATCCACCATTTCCGGGGAAACGTAGCAGTCAAACTTCACGTTTCACAGTCACACTGACAAAAAATCGATGTTCTTGCCAAAATATTTCACCAAGGCTTATGTTATTTTAGCCAAAAACGTCAGATTTTAGTTACTCACGTTTCTACCGTCAATTTCTCTTCATCGGGGCTGTCAGCGATCGTCTGGGGCTTTACACAGAGCCTTTTAGACCAGACAGACTGAAAGCCTATATTGGGAACTCATGGTCTTTGTCATCATCTGGTGGCTGTATCTAACTACTGACACCAACGAGTCTTATACAGTTCGATTCCACTGACTGAGAGGAATCTAGGGATGTGTCACATGACCTGAAGGACCCTTACACAGGGAGGTACAGGATGCAAAAACTTGATCAATATTCATTGTTTTTATTACTATTTGTATGTTTTGGGGAGATTTCTGTTATTTGTAACATGGCTATATGGAAATACATCGTATTTTGAAGTAAAATTCCCAGTAAACAGTCAGAAAACACAAAAAACACAGATGGACACTTTTGGTACCCAATTGGCCAAACCATGGAGACCGCCTGAGTATATCTTTATAAATTGTATCATAAATGTTTTTATTTTATTGTTTTTTCATCAAATTTACAGTTACAGTTGTAGTCAAAGAGTAGGAGAAGACATTCAGTTGCATCATTATCCATGGGATCTTGGTTAGAATGGTGATATTGCCTTGAAATTTAGATTATATGCTAAGCAAGGATGAAAATCTTATTTTTTCCTTTATTGCATCTCCATTTACTCTGGAATGGTAATAGATATAGGTTTACTTACAATGGATTCATATTCCTTAGCTTCTTACCTATCAAAGGAGACCAGAATGCATATGCATATAGGCCTTATGGTTGAGGAGCTATTCCTGATTCATTTGGGGTATATTATTTTAGGCATTTTTCCTGAATTTTGGCTAGGGTCTACATTCTATTGCGGATTGTTAACGGTACGCTACAACTTTAACATTAGTTTGGAAATGGTAGCTCCAGCACCAGAGTTAGTTTGTCTGTGTGCGTGTGTGTGTGTGTGTGTGTGTGTGTGTGTGTGTGTGTGTGTGTGTGTGTGTGTGAGAGTGTGTGTGTGTGTGTGAGAGAGAGCCTGCTGAGATGTAGGGATTGATAGCATGGCCAAGCACACAGAGAGAGATAGGGATGTCTGCTAAATTATACAACACCAACTCATTAAAGTGTGCCAAGGCTCTGCTCCGCTCTGGTGTGTGTGTGTGTGTGTGTGTGTGTGTGTGTGTGAGAGGTTTAATAGCCTTGAGGGTCATTCTGTTTATCTCAGTGTGTGAGCACCTGTGGGAGTGTGTATCTGCACATTTGTGATTGTGTGTGTGTGTGTGTGTGTGTGTGTGATTTATGTGTAACAGCCTGAAGGGTATTTCTGCAGACCCATTTGTGTGTGTATGTATGTGCGTGTGTGTGTGTGTGTGTGTTCATGTTTGTGGCCAGCAGATGGCCAAGCAAGAGAAGCTTAATGTGATGCGATTGGCTCTCGCCCGGCAACAGAAGGCCAACGGCTGCTTAGTGACCAATCAGGCTCTGGCTTGTAGGACAAACGAGACGAAAAGCATCAAAACAACAGAAACTTGGAGAGAGACGAAGCTGAAGCTGAGAGCGAGGGCGACATGAGCTGCTACTGACACACCGATACTCGGGTGTTTCCCCCGGCAACGGCTTATTCTCGCTCCAAGAAGAAATTGAGCCAATCAGACCCTTTGTGAGCGGGACTAAAGTTTGAACCGGTGGTTTTTTCATTGGTGTTTCAGCAGAATAGATTTGTTGAAATGACCTGTAACCAACAGATTGTCCCTCATTTATCAATCTAACGTAGAAACCAGCGCAGATCCGAGCGCAGAAATCATCTTGCGACACGACAGGGTTCACGTGTGATTCATGAAACGTTCGTATCTCGTCGATCACAGCGTAAGAATGATCAGGCGTTGATAAATGTGGAGGCTGAAAACAATCGTCATTTAAATATCACGCCCCTAAATATTCTCGGTTCAGAGGCCCCGCCCCCAGAGTTTACCACATGGAGAGGCGTAATACGTCGAAGAAGAGAAACTTCTCCGACCTTGAAATAGAAACTCTGATGTCACAAAGTCCAGTTGAACCAATTAGTTCTATTTGGCAGCCTGGAGAGTGAAGGAAGTCAAAGGAAGTCGGAAAAATGTAGCATGGAAAGAAATCACTGCTGCGGTCAACAGCGTTGCCGTCGACAACCGAACTCCAACTGAGGTTTGAATATTTCATTTATACATCCGTGA
The DNA here is from genome assembly GCF_046629955.1 of Centroberyx affinis. Taxonomy (NCBI): domain Eukaryota; kingdom Metazoa; phylum Chordata; class Actinopteri; order Beryciformes; family Berycidae; genus Centroberyx; species Centroberyx affinis. The sequence continues at coordinate 1,653 of NW_027284223.1, read as the reverse complement.
TATGTAGGCTATAGCCTATAGATATATATATATATATATATATATATATATATATATATATATATATATATATATAATAGTAGCCTAATATAATAGCTTGTATCGCAATTCTTTACATTTAGTTGAAGAAAAAATGGTCAGACCTCAAACAAGTAGGCTATCTCAAAATGAAAGAGAAATTAATCTTACACCAGAAAACTGTTAACACCGTTAATTGCAAACAATTTGAAAACCTGTTTATGTTAGGGATAGGCTGTATGACACATAGTCAATGTAGGCCTTTACAAAATAGAATATTTTGCCATCGGCTACATATTTTTAAGTGATGAATATGTGGCTGCATATGCTTAGATGCCAGTCAGAATATATGCTCTAATAACAATTCTCCGACTCAGCAGATTTACTCTGCTGCACCGCAAGTCCAGCTGACTGGAAAACCTGCTACAGGAGTTGAGACTTGACGTGAGATTTGATCGTAGCTCCGCTCACGTCCACATTGATAAATGCCGAGCTTTGCGTGGAAATGACCGAACGCCCAGTTTTCTGTCGTACGTTCGTTTCGTAAATGAGGGCCCTTGTCCCTGCAAAGACGACACTACCAGGCAGCAGTCTGGACCCACCTGACTGAATGCACTTTTTAATGCAGGTTTTCCCCACGGTGCCCTCGAACGTAAGGTACGTCACCTGTTTCAACAGCCAATCAGCTCGTAGTAAAGTCAGCTGTAAGGCTAATCTTCCCACCCCTGTGTAATGGGATATATCATACAGAATAGTGTAATATATGTTTTTCTCTGTATCTATGGGCTGTAGCTCACCTGTCGCCAAGAAGCACAGCGTTATCCTCAGCCGCTCCCCTGGTGAAAAGCCGTCTCCATAGCTGGTGTTTTCTCTGCTTTATCAGAGGAGACACCAACTCCTCTAAACGACAGAACTGCTCAGGGAATAGACGGGAGAAAGTGACAAAAGAGGGGAGATCTCCTGTCTCAAGTTCACGGCATGAATTTGCATAAGCCCCCTGGGTATTCTGTTGAAGCGCCCGTGGACGGCTCCAAATTCTCAACCCTCTCGTTTTTTTATGCCGTTTCATCAATGCTAGAACTGCAACTGTAGCAAGTAACTCACTAAAGGCGCTTTTCCACCGCATGGTACCGGCTCGATTCGACTCGACTCTACTCGCCTTTTTTGGTTTTCCACTGGGCGAGTACCAGGTACCAGGCACCATATCACCTGGTACCTGGTACTTTTTTTGGTAGCACCTCCGTCGAGGTTCCAAGCGAGCTGAGGTGACACCAAAAGGAGACGTGAAAACACTGCAGACCACTGATTGGTCAGATCGTCATCGCGACACGGGACGTATATGCTAACGTTAGCTACCAGGCTAGCTTACCCTCTTGCGTCGCCTTGAGCAGCCAGAGAGCAGTCTGTTGTCTCGCTGCCTTCAGCCTCTTCTGAAATAAAATCTGTCTCCTTGCTGTGACTGACAGCCACACACCGAGAATCAAGAACACCATCGCTTCCATATCCTCCATTGTAGCTGTGTGTCGCGTTTCATGCGGCGTCGCGGCGTCGCTATGACGACCAGTTTGGGGGGTGGGGCACATTGAGGGGGTACTATCTGCAGTGGAAAACCAAAGTGGTACTACCAAAAGCGAG
>NW_027284222.1:42500-80173 GCF_046629955.1 Centroberyx affinis | reverse complement strand
ATAACAACCATCAATTGACCATGGCTTGGAATTTTAGAAGTCTTTGAGTGTGTCGCAGCCTGTAAGTTATGACCTGGATTCAACCGCAAGACATGCACCTTCACTCAGACACTGTAATACCTGGGTGCCCTCCTCTCTCTCTTGTCTTACATTTATGTTCACATCAGCTACCTCCAGTGTACATGAGAGAGATGGGAGAGAAAGTCTTCAGTATACGACATACAGTAGGTTCCCATCCGGATTCAACCTCACAACCTCCGGAGCACCTGACAGTCCGCTGAGCCACCAGGGAGCCGCTGCGGCCTGTTCTCCATCTGTGTTATTTTCCTATTACCAGGAGCAACATGGAGCCACAGCATGGGGAGCAGAGGGTCACTGTGGCGGCACCCCCTGTGTGTGTGTGTGTGTGTGTGTGTGTGTGTGTGTGTGTATGTCTGTCTGTGTGTGGTGTGTGGATAGTTTATAAGTGAGAAAGAAGGACACTGTAGGAGAGGGATGCCAGGTGGTGTCTGTGTGTTTGCTTGTGTGTGTGTGTTTGTGTGTGTGTGTGTGTGTGTGTGTGTACGTAAGTGTGTGTGTGTGTGTGTGTGTGTGTATGTGTGTGTGTGTCTGTGCATGTGTGTGACCTACCACCAAGTGACAGGCCAATGAAAACAGTGCCGGGAGATTGTTGCCCTCCTACAAAAACATCATCACAGCAGTACAGGTCAGATGTCATTCCCAGTGTGTGTGTGTGTGTGTGTGTGTGTGTGTGTGTGTGTGTATGTGTATGTGTGTGCGTATGCCTTTGCAGAATTGAGTAATCATCTGTGTAGTGGCATGTATGCATATGTGAAGGATTAAGCATATATTTGCATAATTGTGTAACGGGTGTGTGTTGCGATTCACACAGTGGGACCGGGGGGTTGTGTTTCCACCCAGCGTGATGATACTGTGTGTGTGTGTGTGTGTGTGTGTGTGTGTGTGTGTGTGTGTGTATTAGTATGGGCCACTGAGCACACACTAGGGGACCAAGAGGTGATAAGTCAGGCTTCTACCTGGCAATATAATGATGTCTGCTGCTCTGCTGCTGTTCCCTGCTGGACGCTCTCCCTCCCTCTGCAGCTGCAGCCTTGCTGTACGCTACGCCGCCTGAATACTCATACTCAGCGTACCGCCGTACCCGTCCCACTTTTTACCGCATTACTTGCTGAACTACTGCTGCACTTTTGCTCCATCCCCAACATAAATTGTTTAAAAATCAAGTTTGGCTCCCGGAAGTTTCGAGGAATGCAAAATTCAGTAGTTCCTCACTGCATCCAGAGAGTTACACCGAATTACAGTACCAGTCAAAAGCTTGGACGCTCCACATTTTTCTTTATTTTTTAAAATGATTCACATTTTAGAATAATAGTAAAGACATTAAAAGTGTGAAATAACACAAATGGAATTATGCAGAGACCAAAAAAGTGTTAAATCAAAACTATCTTATATTTTAGATTCTTTAAAGTAGCCGTCCTTTGCCTTGATGGAAAGGCAAAAAGGCTTTGGAAAGAAATTCATACATAGGATCAACTTCACTATTTATATTTGTCTAAGAAACTAATTTCAAGCATTTAAGCAGAAGCCTTTAGATCAAAATGGCTTTAAGAGAATGAAAAACATAGAACATTCAGTCAGGTGGGTTCAAACCTTTGAGTGGTAGTGTATTTTATTGCCAAAAATAAATAAGTACCAGTAGAGCAGAGTGCATACCAACTATGCTATGCAGTTGTCAAGATATGCCAGTTCCACATGTCAGATTTTCACCAAAAGATAATAATTTCTTCCATGCCACGTTCCCAACTAGTTTCACATTTTCCTGACTGGACCTGAAATGGGACATGAGATCTGCCTGTTCAAATTTCTACACACCTTTAAGCATTTTAGCCGATTATCTCAACATCACATGACCTGACATGAGCTTTATATCTGTTCAGTTTCCATCCCACTCGACCAAGTTTTGGAAGAAATTAGCTGGTCGGTTCTGAGCTCTCCAGTGTCTCCATGTTGTTTGATTGGTCCAATGGAGGAGTTTGCCTCTTCTTCTGTCTGCTGATTGGCCACAGAGTTTGATGGTGTTAGGTGAATCTGTTCAGAAGTTACATCTTTTTATGAGAAGCCACGCCCCCCGTTGGCCAGTTGGTACGACAAGTTCATCAGTTCTTCGTCCCATGGCCAAGCTTTCCACCAAGTTTTGTGCAAATCCATTGATAACTTTTTAAAATATCCTGCTAACAGAAAAAATCCTTTGCCTCTCATCTCTTCTCCTCTCATCTTGTCTCCTTCTCCTCTCCTATCCTCTTGTCTCCTCATTCCTTTCCTCTCTTCTCCTCGTCTCCTCTTCTATCCTCTTGGCTCCTCTCTCCTTTCCCCTCCTTTTGTCTCCCCTTCTCTTGTCTCCTCTTCTATCCTCTTGTCTCCTCTCTCCTTCCCTCTCTTGTCTCCTTCTCTTGTTTCCTCTTCTATCCTCTTGTCTCCTCTCTACTTTCCTCTCCTCTCCTCTTGTCTCCTTCTCTTCTATCCTCTTCTATCCTCTTGTCTCCTCTCTCCTTTCCCCTCCTTTTGTCTCCTTCTCTTGTCTCCTCTTCTATCCTCTTGTCTCCTTTCTCCTTTCCTCTCCTCTTGTCTCCTTCTCTTGTCTCCTCTTCTATCCTCTTGTCTCCTCTCCACTTTCCTCTCCTCTCCTCTTGTCTCCTTCTCTTCTATCCTCTTCTATCCTCTTGTCTCCTCTCTCCTTTCCCCTCCTCTTGTCTCCTCTTCTCTCCTCTTCAATCATCTTGTCTCCTCTCTCCTTTCCTCTCCTCTTGTCTCCTTCTCCTCTCTCCTCTTCTATCCTCTTGTCTCCTCTCTCCTTTCCCCTCCTCTCCACTCCTCTTGGCTCTACATCTCCTTTCTTCCTTCCTCTAATACACAGTGTGACTCAGAGTGGGGGTGTGCAACAACTATAAGCACTTAAAATGTTCTTATCAGTGGACACCTGATGCAAATGGACTATAAATTATTGATAAGCTTTTACTACAACTGCACAGCACTTTATTGTGATCAAATGTGTTGCCTCTTGATGAACATTGTGATACCTTGCACATATAACTTATAATTGCTTTAATTTGCTTTTTGTTATGTTGTCTTGTTTAATGTGTCTTTTATATGGAGCAACTGTATGTGGCATTGTGCCCCAGACAAATGTCCCTTCTGGGATAATAAAGTATATTCTATTCTATTCTATTCTATTCTATTCTATTCTATCTCCTCATCTTCTCCTCTCTAATCTTTTCTCTTCTTCTGTCCTCTTGTCTCCTCTCTCCTTTCGTCTCCTCTTGTCTCCTTCTCTTCTCTCCTCTTCTATCCTCTTGTCTCCTCTCTCCTTTCCCCTCCTCTCCACTCCTCTTGGCCCTACATCTCCTTTCTTCTTTCCTCTTCTCTCCTCATCTTCTCACCTCTAATCTTTTCTCCTCTTCTGTCCTCTTGTCTCCCCTCTTCTTTCCTCTCCTCTTGTCTCCTCTCACCTTTCCTCTCCTCTCAACTCCTCTTGGCTCTACATCTCCTTTCTTCTTTCCTCTTCTCTCCTCATCTTCTCGCCTCTAATCGTTTCTCCTCTTCTGTCCTCTTGTCTCCTCTCTGCTTTCCTCTTGTCTCCTTCTCTTCTCTCATCTTCTGTCCTCTTGTCTCCTCTCTCCTCTCCTCTTGTCTCCTTCTCTTCTATCCTCTTCTATCCTCTTGTCTCCTCTCTCCTTTCCTCTCCTCTTGTCTCCTTCTCTCCTCTTCTATCCTCTTGTCTCCTCTCTCCTTTCCCCTCCTCTCCACTCCTCTTGGCCCTACATCTCCTTTCTTCTTTCCTCTTCTCTCCTCATCTTCTCACCTCTAATCTTTTCTCCTCTTCTGTCCTCTTGTCTCCCCTCTTCTTTCCTCTCCTCTTGTCTCCTCTCACCTTTCCTCTCCTCTCAACTCCTCTTGGCTCTACATCTCCTTTCTTCTTTCCTCTTCTCTCCTCATCTTCTCGCCTCTAATCATTTCTCCTCTTCTGTCCTCTTGTCTCCTCTCTCCTTTCCTCTTGTCTCCTTCTCTTCTCTCATCTTCTGTCCTCTTGTCTCCTCTCTCCTCTCCTCTTGTCTCCTTCTCTTCTATCCTCTTCTATCCTCTTGTATCCTCTCTCCTTTCCTCTCCTCTTGTCTCCTTCTCTCCTCTTCTATCCTCTTGTCTCCTCTCTCCTTTCCCCTCCTCTCCACTCCTCTTGGCTCTACATCTCCTTTATTCTTTCCTCTTATCTCCTCCTCTTCTTGTCACCTCTAATCGTTTCTCCTCTTCTGTCCTCTTGTCTCCTCTCTCCTTTCCTCTCCTCTTGTCTCCTTCTCTTCTCTCCTCTTCTATCCTCTTTTCTCCTCTCTCCTTTCCTCTCCTCTCCACTCCTCTTGGCTCTACATCTCCTTTCTTCTTTCCTCTTATCTCCTCATCTTCTCACCTCTAATCTTTTCTCCTCTTCTGTCCTCTTGTCTGCTCTCTCCTCTCCTCTTCTCTCCTTCTCTTGTATCCTCTTGTCTCCTCTCTCCTTTCCTCTCCTCTCCTCTTGTCTCCTCTTCTATCCTCTTTTCTCCTCTCTCCTTTCCTCTCCTCTTGTCTCCTTCTCTTCGCTCCTCTTCTATCCTCTTGTCTCCTCTCGCCTTTCCCCTCCTCTCCACTCCTCTTGGCCCTACATCTCCTTTCTTCTCTACTCTTCTATCCTCTTGTCTCCTCTCTCCTTTCCTCTCCTCTCTGCTTGTCTCATTCTCTTCTATACTCTTCTATCCTCTTGTCTCCCTCTCCTTTCTTCTCCTCTTGTCTCCTTCTCTTCTCTCCTCTTCTATCCTCTTGTCTCCTCTCTCCTTTCCCCTCCTCTCCACTCCTCTTGGCCCTACATCTCCTTTCTTCTTTCCTCCTATCTCCTCATCTTCTCGCCTCTAATCTTTTCTCCTCTTCTGTCCTCTGGCCTCCTCTGTCCCCCCCCCCCCCCCCCCCCCCCCCCCCCACACACACACACACACACACACACACACCTCCCTGACCTCTCCTCCTCCTCTCCAGGCCGGCCTTTTAACGGCACAAAACGAGGAATAATCTCCTTGGCATTTTAGTGAACCGCTGCTTTGCGCTGACCCAGCTGTGGCAGCGTGTTCCTCCCCAGGCGAGGAGCTAAATTACAGCAACCTTCGCATCGCGCAAAGAGCATCGCAGAGAAAATTGTCTCTCTTTGGGAGAAAAAAAAAATTGTATCTCTATTTAGTCCTGCAATAACACTGGAAGGAAGCCTGAGGGGAGATTCAGCCCCTCTGTTCCACCTAAACATAGTCTGTATGTGAAGCGTCTTTGAGTACCTAGAAAAGCGCTATACAAGACTAATGTATTATTATTATTATTATTATTATTATTATTATTATTATTAGTTTTACAAAAAGGGCCTTTTTTCAATATCCCATGTACATCTCTGTTCTTCTTCTCTCTCCCGGGTTTCTATCACTTTTCTCTCTATTTATTCCTCTCTTTTGGTCGAAGCTCTGTAGAAATCTCTCTCTGACTGTCTGTCCTGCTCGTTCCCTCCTTACCTGTCTGTCTCACTTTCTCCCTCCATCTTTCTATCTCTTTCTTCTTCCTTCCTTCCCATCATCTCGTCAGAGCCGGTCCTGACCTCCCTGGGGCCCTAAGCAAAACTCTGCTAAGGGGCCCTCCTACCTGACCCGTCAGCCATGTAAACCACTTGCCATTGCCACACAGTCACACCTGACACCCCAGTGCTCCCACTGCAATCCAACAATTAAGAATAGCACCTGTAAATTATAGATAACAATACTATTATGAATTTTATCAGCTGCATCAGGCCCATTCAAACTGGCTCCCCCAGATTCCCTTTTATCCATTTTCAAATATAAAATACTATTTATACTATGGCTTGGCTGAATACTTGATGGTTATTATTTACTGAGAAATGTGCATCCATATTGCCCAGTATGCCCAGCTAATCAACATTTTAAATTCAATATTTAATCAATAGTCAATATCAATCCATTGCTTTCCATCTTGCATTAGTCCAGAGTTGTAACTAAACCTTGACTGAGAGACTAGATAATCATTGTTTTGTTTTAAAATGATGTGTGCCTCTGAGGAGTGCCATCATGCCCATATACTGTCTGGACTGGACTGGTCCCCACAGAGGCTGCTGCTGGAAAGCGCGAGTTTCATTTTGTGCACGCACATATGAACGCATGTTCACGTGTGACGCGGTTATCTTTTTTCGAGCTGCAGTCTATAAACACTGTTGCCCGTTGGCGTTTATCAAACGTAATAAATAGTTGTATTTCACTCTCACAAAATTGTCAGGCACAAAGTCACAGAACAGCCCTGGAAGTGTCTGGCAAGCAAGCAAGACACAGACAGACCAAGAGATGCACTGCCCAGCTGGGTTAGCAAGACAAACAGACTAGAGAGAGATGCACTGCAAGCAGCACATCAACTTAACGTTACTGTTATTTGCTGACATCAAACTTAGAGAAGAGAGAACACAAGTTTACCTCATTGCTGTTCCCGCAATTCACTCTCATGGTGTTTTTTTTTCCTCTTTACGTGACCAGAAGGATCGTTCCGCTTCATCCTCTTATCGAAGTTGTAAACATTGACACACGCTTTGACACGAGGGGGAGGCGGGGCCCTCGCGTAATTTGCGGGGCCCTACGCAACGTGCGTAGTGAGCGTATAGGGCCGCCCGGCTCTGCATCTCGTCATCTCATCTGTTTGTCTGTCTTTCTGTCTCTCACCCTCCTTCTCTCTCTTCCTCACACTATTTCTTATCTACAACTCTCCCCTTTACTTCCCACTTCTTTTCTGTGCTCCCTCAAATATTGGATATCTAACATCTCTCAAAAAATGTTTCTTTTCATTGTGTCAATTTGAGACATTGATAATGAATCAGATTTTATAATAGATCGCAGCTCGGTAATCCCTTCTCCCCCTTCCTAATATTTTGAGTTCCTTCCACAAATAAGTTGGCACCGGCAGAGACAGCCGTATTTGAAAATGCAGCTCTCGCCAAGCTGGTGATAAATATGTTAAAAGGGCAATAATATATATTTTTTTTACTGCCCCATAGCACAAAATGACCATAATACATCTGCGGGGAGTTGATAAGGTTGTCGATCGATACCAGTGACTCAGCGATCACTTCACCAGCTGCTGAGGTTTCTGGCTTTGAAACCTTTTCGGCCTGTACTCCATTTTGGAACAAAAACATCCCACCCACTGGAGTTTCAAGACAATCTCCTACCCCACACACTCCTCTCTCTCACACACACACACACACACACACACACACACACACACTCACCTATTGGCAATTTCAACCACTCCATGATAGACAGTGGAATGCGTTGCAACACATTTCAGCTCCGAAGGCTAAAACGCCTCGTTCTCAAGCCATGAAAGCAAATGCCAAAGCAGTTTTATTATTCCAGTATGTAGCATCATGGTCTATTGCCTCTTCATTAGATGTTTCTGTTGGATCTCTACTCTAATTAGCTAGAGAATGTGACTTTATTGTTTGTCTAAGATGTAGGCTACTGTAGCTCAAGGGTGTAACACCGAAAGAATTTCAGTGTTATTAAACCTTTCATTTGTTCAAACTGAAAGGTTAAATAACATAAAGAAACCAATTCACTAAAATAAATAAATATAGCAGAATGACTAGTTTTTTTGTTTTATCTCTTGTCAGAATCTGATTCGTTTGCGTTCGTTTCTCCAGTCTCCTCTACCGGAGCAACAGATCACAGAATCACTGATTTTGGGGGTTTTATCATGGAGGAAGAAACACAACCCAAGACACTATCAGAGTTACACAGAGCTTTAATAGTCTAGTAACTTGCATTGTGAACATGTTGGTGTGAATCTCTGTGCTGTCAAAAACTTTGGGTGCATTATCTCTCTGTCTGTCAGTCACACTGATTCTTGTCTTTCATTCTCTCTCTCTCTCTCCCTCTCTCTCTCTCTCTCTCTCTCTCACACACACACACCAAAACACTCAGCCCAACACTCTTCTTCTGGTCTCCCCATTAGCGGCTGAATGGAGCGTTACAGTTGATTTTCTGCCTCTGTAGAAGCTGTTAAACGTAGACAATTATCCTCCGGCCAGTGACAGAGCAGAGCATGGAGGGTGCACACACACACACACACACACACACACATAGACACATAGACACATACACAATCCATACCACATGCACATAATATATATATAGAAAGACACACACACATAAACGCACGTACAAGTATCTACTTATAGGTAACAGGGGAGCAGGCAAACACACACACCCACACACAAAATCACACAGATATACTGTACCTACCTCACAGAGACATACTTTCAGATATACCACATGCACATGCGCACACACACACACACACACACACACACACACACACACACACACACACACACACACACACAGCAGGCTAAGCTGAGTGGAGAGGGAGTGATTTCACCACATTCTCATTCTCAGTCTCCATGATTATGGCCATCGGTAGCAATGGCAAATAATGGCAGCAATGTGCTGTGAAATGAACCCTATTATGTGTGTGTGTGTGTGTGTGTGTGTGTGTGTGAGAGAGAGAGAGAGGGAGAGATGTTACACTGATCCAAGAGAGAGGCCAGAGAGAGAGAAACAGAAGAGATAAAAGAAGATGATGAACCCAGAGAGAGAGAGAAGTGTGTGTGTGTGTGTGTGTGTGTACTGTAGGTGTGTGTGTGTGTGTGTGTGTGGGTGAGTGAGAGACAGAGAGAGAGAGAGAGAGCAGAGCTGTGATTGCCAGCAATCATCCTCTACAGTGTGATCAGGTCATCCAAATGTCAAGCTAAAACATCACAGCCAGGACCACACACACACACACACACACACACAGGGCTAGTCATTAGTGTCAGCCAGAGGGTGTGACAGTTAGCCAGTGTGACCATGTGTTTGAGTCCGTGGACACACACTTCCTGCTTAAAGTCTCACTTCTGCCTCACATATTATCCATAATGAAGGCAGTGTTGAATAAGAAGGTGGCTGAACTACATGACCTCCAGTTAGTGGCCATTATAAGGTAAACAACCACCAATATCAACAAAAATACTATATATATATATATACAGTATATGCACAGTATTTCCTAATTTAATATTATACTCCAGAACCGCATTATGTTTTTCTCCGTAAAAATGTTGCAATCCATTGGAAGTCGATAGCAAAATTCGAAATGACGACAGACCCTGGATGCTTTATTGTCTTAACAGCAGGATCTGTTGTTGAATCTGTTCACCAACGTGTTCAATGTCAGTTTTCAGTCTATTTTCGTGGCCCATTCAAATGAATGGGAAGTAAAAATCTGAACACTACAAACTCGTCCAGCTGCATCTGATCTTGGTGAGTAGTTTATATTCTGGTTTTCATGGTGGTCAAGAGCCAAATAACCCCCATGTTAACTAAGTGGAATATTGCTTTACATTGTAGAGAACTGGGAAGCTTTGAATGGCTGGAATAAACCTTTTCTCCTTTTTGCACTTGCCAGGTGGAACTGTTGTTGAAGTGTGGAAATCTGATTGGCTGTTGACGACCGATGACCGGGGGGGAGGAGGAGGAGAGAGGAGGAAGGACAGCGGAGGCAAGAGGACAGAAGAGGAGAAAAGATTAGAGGCGAGAAGACGAGGAGATAAGAGGAAAGAAGAAAGGAGATGTAGAGCCAAGAGGAGTGGGGAGGAGGGGAAAGGAGACAGGAGACAAGAGGATAGAAGAGGAGAGAAGAGAAGGAGACAAGGGGAGAGGAAAGGAGAGAGGAGACAAGAGGTTAGAAGAGGAGAGAAGAGAAGGAGACAAGGGGAGAGGAAAGGAGAGAGGAGACAAGAGGACAGAAGAGGAGAAAAGATTAGAGAGGAGAAGATGGCCGACTTTTCTCTGCTGACTAGCTTGTTGAGCGTCACCTGGGCCGAGTCTCTCTTGTCAGTCGGCTGTAAAGGAAATGAATGGACTCCCCGTGACTCGTCGACCACGCTGTGTGGGGGCGGGGTTACAGTCAACTCAACACAAGGGGCGTGTTTGATTCATCTCGTCTTCAGAGTGATGTGTCCGTTTTGGAGGCTGTCTCCGTGTCTGGCGAGATAAATCAAAACAGACCTTATTTTGTTCAAGGTAGGAACTATCCAAAATGAAATCCGCCGCTTCAGAAAAAAAAAAAAACGTGACACCTGCTCCTGAAAAAAAAAAAAAAAGATTGATGGCACAACAAAAAGCAAAGAGCGAGCGAGAGAAGTCTCCACTCTGAGGAGGTTTGTCTCAGGTGCTTGGGTTCAAACATCAAAGACAAAAGAAGTTTCACACTGATCAAATAAGAAGGAAATCTAAAAGAGGCCAATGGATGCAAAAAATTGATAAACACGAAAGAAATATCAGTCCATTTCTCCTGCATCAGTTTAAATTTCTTCCTTTTTTATTCAGTGTGCTTCTTTTTAGGACAAGTTCTTGGCTGACAAAAAGGAAAATATTTGAATCGTTTGTGTTTTAGAGATATTGAATGATGATTTTGGTGGACTGTGTGTGTGTGTGTGTGTGTGCGCGTCTGTGTCCTTGCTGGCATTGTCCTCAGTCAAGTTAGTGAGAAAATGCCATGTTCCCAATCTCCACCACTGTATGTGTGTGTGTCTGCCCAACCCAATGATCTGATTGGCTGACCTTCACTAGTTTCAGTGTCTGCCACCATCTGTAGGCCCTCAAGCTGTGTGACACACACACACACACACACACACACACTTACAAACACATGAACACACGTGGCACCTTCACATCAAGGTGACCAGGACAATACCAGCAAGGACTCTCTCTCTCTCTCTCTCTCTCTCTCTCTCTCACACACACACACACACACACATACACACACACGCACACACACACACACACACACACTTACTTAAGGAAATGGGGGGCATGGTTCTGCTGCACATAGTTGACACTTAAATACACACATAGCCTACATATACGAAAGCACCCACCACACACACACACACACACACACACACACACACACACACACACACAAACAGACACACAGACACACATATAATATATGGATGCTACAAACACACATGTACCCAAAAATACACACATGCATAATATATGCCTACACACAGAACACACACATTCATACATGCATACACACACCCATTCATACTTAAAAAACGCACACATATATTTAAATACACCCTGAAACTCTCTCTCTCTCTCTCTCTCTCACACTCACACACACACACACACAAACACATAGACACAAATACAGATATTATGTTCTTTGAGATGTGACTGCAGCCGAGACCCAGCAGCCATTCAGCTGGACACACACACACACGCACACACACACACACACAAACACAAACACAGGTAGCTGGGGGTAGAAGGCTAAACAGGGGAGAGGGTTATTATGGGCCAAGCAAAGGCAATAATTCATCTTGACCCCCTGCCCCTCCCTCTCCTCCACCACATACACACACACACACACACTCACACAGAGCAAGGTCGTAGCTTGGGGTCAGGGGTGATGAAATATTAATATTGTTAATAAATATGATTATTATTTTACAGCCTTCAGTCCAAAATGACAGCCTGGAGCAAGGTTCAAATAACACTGAGTGTGTGTGTGTGTGTGTGTGTGTGTGTTTGAGACAGCGGTGGGAATGTGAGGCATTTACAATGACATGAAAAAGAAAGTGTGAGTCAGAGGGAGACAGAGTTAGTGAAAGGGAGAGAAAGAGAGAGGGGAGCAGGAAGAGAAAACAAAACAGAAAAGAAACAAGCAGGTAATTCATGATGAGCTGCTTGGTGCTGGAGTGGAGGTCACATCGCATTTTTTTTCATTTCAGTCTGTTGCAGTCGTCTGACAACAGAAACAGAAAGATCTGCCAGTGACAACACCTGTGTTGTGTTATAAACTATGTTCAAACACAAAATAAGTGATCACAAGCAGAGATAGAGGTGACAGAAGGTTGTCTTTTAACATCGCTGGCAATGGTGAGAACCAATCTAAATTATAACCTGCTAAGACAAAGAAGAAGTACGTCAACCATGTTTGTCTATAGAGAGACAAAGATTGAAACACAGCCTCATGATGGACTTCAGTTGTTGTAGTAGTGAATTGGAGTAAGAATTTAGCGCCTGAACAAAGATACAGAGCTTGATAAATGAATCACCAATACAAATGCAGCCAAATTATACCTACTTACACATAACTGAACAAAACAACGTCAAGTCGATTATTATTTGTATTGACCGAAGAGAAGGATAAAGGAGTAAACTCTGGATAATACTGAACATTATCGCCCCTTCCTCCCTGAGAAAATAAAGACTACAGCTGATGTGCAGTAGTATGGTTTTTCAGTTGGGTTATAAAAGGGAGAAAAGTTGATTTTTGTCAAATACAAGCATCTATCTATCTGCCTTTCTGTTTGTCTATGTATCTATGATGTTCATCCCTTTCTTCCAGTCGTAGCTTGTTTTCTCTTCCTCTCTGTGTCGGGTTAGTTTGCGTCGGCCATGCCGGGAGGCTGTAATTGCCTCTCAACGTCCAACAGAGTCATTACCAAGTACTCAAAGCCCGCTCGGCCCTGATTTGAGGAGCCAGGCTTGTTACAGAGCAGTCGCTCACTGTTTTCTTCTACTTGTTCTCTCTCTTTCTTTGTGCCTCTGTCTCTGGCTTTCTCTCTGTGAAGGAAACTGTATTTTTTGATGTTGTCAAATTGGTATTACTGTGTGCACCCTTATTTCTCTCTTTTCCCCTCTTTCTTTCTCTCTATCTAAGGCACCGCCACTTATTCTTGTTTCTTTATTTTCTTGTAGGATTTGTGTGGGATGAAACCACCATGGCTTGATTTGAGCAGGCCAGCTTATCATACAGTTGCAGCTGTGTTTCAGTTCATTTTGCAGTCTCTCTGTTTCTCTCTCTTTTTTCCTATCTCTCTTCCTGTCTCTCTCGCTCTATAGAAAGAAATAATTTGTCTTTATCTATCTATCATGAAGTAATTTCTCTCTAAATTGGTGTCATCATGTGTTTTCATATGTGTTAAACTGGCATTGCCCTTAATGTTCTGGGGAAAAAAGGTTGATTGTAGAAAAAGCCTGCACACCACCCATCCCTTAAATTCAAATTGCCGTTGTTATGGGCTTGTTAAATTGAATAAGAATAGCATAATTCGTAGAACATGATTATGATTAAAATTTGAAGATTAAAATTTGAGGAGAGAGCCAGGATTTCTGGCGTTGCCATGACTGAGCAACATATCCAGCAAACCACCATGGAAGGAAATGTTTGTGAAAAAGCCAAAAGGTTTTGAAAACATAGGCTAAAAAATAGTTTTGTAGAGACGTTGGTAAAGTCTGACTGACTGAATTTACCAAATGGTAGAATCATTATCTTAGGGACCATGATAATCCAAGCATACAGCAAAACTCTCTTCATGTGGCTATTTTTCTTGCCACCAAACTGCTTAAATATCTATCTCTTCCTTTTATTGCTCATTGTGTGCTTATTTTTTGTCTATTTACCTGCTGAGTGCTATTACTTTTGCTGCTAGCTAATTTCCCCATGGGGATCATTAATCATCTAATCTAATCCGATCTAATCCAATCCAATCTAAACAGTGACCCTGATCTACCCTGCCACTGGTTATATGGCTCTTTTAATCCAGATGTCGGTTACGTGAGTCAGTCATGAAACACCAGATCAGGATCCAGACAGGGTTAAAATTAGGGCATCAGAGTTAACTTGAAATACAGGAGGTAATTTCAGCCAGAATTTAAAAATTAATCACTCATGTTTGTTCCAGGTGGAATAAAATTCCTGTGGTCCCTGGTAATACTAATGCCATGCAGTTGCTATTATTATAAATATGGTGAACAAGCAAAAAAAAATGCTTATTTCCCAATTAAGATGGCTAAGAAACATTGCATTCGTTGTATGGTTACGTGCTCTTGGATCCATAAATATGAAAATAATTTGAAGGGTGACAGTGGACAACCGTGCTTTAATCCCCAGAAAAATGTTTGTTTCTAGATTGTCCTGACCCTTAGCACTTACATGTGTCTCAGTAAATTGGCCTTATTATGTGCCTGTAGAACTTGAAGTACCTCAGATGTATTCCCATTTGAGTGGAAATAAAATTGGCTCCAAACTAACCCTTTGTACTTTATGTTTTTTTTTTAAATTTATTTATTTGTTTTTTTAGAGAGTAGGAAGACTTGGAAATACCAAGGTTATAAATGATACAATTTTGAAGCCTTGAAACACCCACCCAACCTTCTGGCAGGGCAAAAAATGAAGAGACTTGAATCCTCTTTGGAAGCTATCTCTCTAGATGCCTGTATTATTCTGAAAAATGTAAAATAAATAAATAAAGAAAAAATGTAAAAATGTTTGGAAACCTGGAACTAGCTTGCTTGAAGAAAAACATCTATCTATCTATCTATCTATCTATCTATCTATCTATCTATGTTCGTTATTCTTACAAATGTAGATGCTCATAAACCTTGGAAGTTGCCGCATTGGAAAAAACAGTAACCTTGTGTGAAATTGTTTTGGCTCGTTTCCATTCTCTCACTCAGATCCAGTCTCATCAGAATGAGTCGCCTTCTAGTTTGAAGTTTTGAAACAAGAACAGAGAGTTAGATTAGGTTTGTCTGATATAAAATTCTCTCTAAAGTGATGGCGCCGCTGAGCATGGCTTCTCTCTGGCTGCGTTTGAGGAGAGTGTGAGTCATTTTGTCTGGTATTCTCTGAGTCGTTTGAGGAGACAAAATGCTCCTTGGCGCGTTAACAGGCCCTCTGATGTTTGGTTCCCTCTGCTACAGTCACTGCTCTACAGTGAGCATACACTTTGTGCTTCTCTGTGTGTGTGTGTGTGTGTGTGCAAACGTGTGTGTTTGTATGTGTAGTTTTAGTCTAACTGTAGAAACTGAGAAATGTTAGTTTGCCTCTCTCCCGCTCTGACACACATGCGAGGAGTAACATGGATATTTCCAGTTAAGTTCTTATTGGGGTTAAGTTGTTTACATGAACCCTTGATACCATTGCAATATACAGTACTCTCCATGTTGCTATGAATCAACCATTGAGCGAAATATTCCTGTCTTCCTGTGGTGTTCCATGCACAGATAGGGTGGTCGACCAGCAAAAAGGTATGAAATGGTGTCGCTGCCGGCTTCCCCCTCTCTCTTGGACTTAAAGACAGTAGGTAATACATGGGAAACAAATAATCATCTGAATAGTAATCTGTGCAATTTTAAAGGGTCTATGTGTAATTACTGGTCCAATGCTGGCGTGTATTGTTCAGCGTTGTCATGACACTCTGCCAACACTCTGCCCTCCGTAGAGTGAGAACATCATCAGCATGGTGGGGAGGTTGGACTGTTTCACAATCAACAACAATCAACCTTCTTTCATGTTTTACTGAGTGAGCACATTTTCTTTGTTTGATGGACACTGGCTGTGATTACGATCCTGAGATTACAAAGATTCCTGTTGTCTGTGGATTTTTGGATCATATCGAAGGTAAGGAGTGGCTATTTTGTGTTTGAGGTAACACTACCTCCCCAGCGCATAAATGGGCCGGACCATTAAAATTCAAGGAGGAGGATTATATACATGCAGGATTTATCAGAACACCCTACCGTTCAGCAATAAAGTCTCAAATTATATTTTCCAGTTTCCAATTTTCTGCAGATAAGTAAGGTAAAAACAAGTCGAATTTTTGAACGGACATTTACGTGGTAGGAGCGCCTTCAAACAAAAGCAACAAAAACATTCGGCTCGGCCCGCTCCTGTGTTTTTTAATGCAGAAATCTCTGCGTGCGCTGAGGCTGTTCAGTTTGTTTCACTCACTACCATTCGGGAACCTCTGCTGATATTTATTAGTTATATTATGCTTCAGTAAAACAGAAATATTACACATTTAACTTTTAAAGTAATACACCTTTAAGGTTTTTGGGAGATTTGGCTCATTGGTCAATTTACCTATATTTGGGACAGGCTCTATATGGGACAGGCCTTTAATTCCTTTCACATAAAACTCTTGCTCTGCAAAGATGGGAAATACTATCAAATTGTTTATTTAAACCAGTATGAATATTACTTGTATAAAATTAGGCTATCGAATAACATATCAATTACGAATCATTCATTTGATCTCGCTCCGAGAGAGAGAGAGAGAGAGAGAGAGAGAGAGAGAGAAGCGGTGGTCGAGCGAGCTAGAAAGTGAATGAAGAGAGGGAGCGGTGGTAGCGAGAGAGAGAGAAAGAGAGAGAGAGAGGCGGTGGTCGAGCGAGCTAGAAAGTGAATGAAGAGAGGGAGTGGTGGTAGCGAGAGAGAGAGAGAGAGAGAAGCGGTGGTCGAGCGAGCTAGAAAGCGAAAAAGCCGGTGAATCAGAGAAATAAAACTTTGTTTTGTGATTGTTTCACAGCGGTTACGTTCTAAAGCACACAGAGAGAGAGACAGAGAGAGAGAGAGCCCCGTATCAAAATACCGGTAGCCTACCTTAGAAAGGATGAAATCCGAAAAAAGATCAGTGGAGAAATGTCTTGCTGTTGCTTCTCCTGAGTTTTGTTCAGCAAATTTGACAACTGACAGCTTGAATTTCAGGTTGTACTTTTTTCTCTGTGCCGCCATGGCGATCAGCAAATATGACTGACGTTTGAATGCAAGTAAAAAAAATAAATAAACTGCTTCGCAGCGTCAATGGCAACCGGCTTCTAATTGAGACTGGCCTTTATTTGTCAAAACGTGTAGCCACACCCGGCCAGTAAAAGGGACTCGACGTTTAATTGGGGTCTTCGCAGAATGCGGGTGGGTAAAAAAAACACTGCTTAAGATCATGCGACTGCCGACTGTTCATTACTGTGACTGAAGTGTTTTTTTTTAAGTGTGGATTTATTTTTGACACAGAGAGGGTACTACAGATTTTTTTTGGCGTACCCCCGACGTAACTGCGAGTACCCCTGGGGGTACGAGTAGCCCACTTTGGGAATAGCTGCAGTAGATTTTTCCTTTCGGTGCTCCATGCTAACATAGCATACACTATGTTGAGTGATCGTAGGCAACTGGATGACTGCATGATTTTGGTGTCTATGTTCTCATTACTTTGCGGGCCAATCTCCCAAAAACTTGCTGTGTTCCTTTAACCCATAACCCATAAAAACCGAAAGTGAGCAAGATGTTAACATGCCACAGTAATCTTAAACCAGACGCATAATCTAACCAAGTTATGATGTTTACATGTATTGACCCAAAACCGTTTACTCGAGTAACTAGGATAAGAATGTAATTCTCCATGCTTGTAAACATAGTCGTGGTTTATCTCCCTCTGTCTCCTCTTCACTCCATTTCTCTCTCTCCATCTTAGTGTCACTCTCTCTTTATCTCTGTGTTTATCTCTTTCACTTTCCCTGGCTCTATTTTCACAAAATTGGTGTTATGATATTTTACTGCTTGATTTTACTGCTACTATTACTACTACAGTGTGTGTACATTCGCACACTCACACACACTTTCACTCTCACACACACACACACACACACACACACACACACACACTCAGACATACACAGCAGTTCACACACACAGAGGAGAGTGTGAGCTTTCTGCTGAGGTCTCTACTTGTTTGGGAGCTTTTTGCTCAGATCAAAAATACATCCTGACAGCTAAGACAGAGAGAGCGAGAGAGAGAGAGGGAGAGAGAGAGAGAGAGAGAGAAAGAGAGAGAGAGAGAGAGAGAGAGAGAGTCAAAGAGACAGAGGAGCATTTTTTCTCCCTCTCTTTCATTCTTCACTCCTTTTAGCTCTAGAAAATCTCCCATCTTTCAACTTATTCTCTCTCTTTTCCTAATGTAGTCATTCTAGTTAAAAGCTGACATCTTAATTTTCTGGTTAAATGCCCTATAAGGAATTTAAGAATAGCGCCTCCAGTCATTTACCATACTACACACTGTGTAATTGGGACACAAATACTTTTTGCCAAAACAAGTAGAGTGCAGTTTCTTAAAGGGGAAACACGTAGCATTTTAACATCAATAAATCATTACCACATTTTGAGACATAAGTATATTTACCATAAACAAACAAGACCATTGTTGAGAAAATTGGCAGCCTCTACTCTGCATTTTACATTGCGACCAGGTTGGATTCAGTCTCTTCAGTTCACTTCAAATGGAAAACTTTTGGTCTGAACATAGAAAGATCCTCTTTGCGATAGGAAGCAACAGGGCTTATGGGAAATATGGTCTTCATTTTGAGAAACACTAGCACTAACAATATCACTGGTGTGAGATAGAGGCTACCAGTCTTCTCGACGTTGCTCTCATTTGTTTGTAATTACAGTAGGAAGTATCACAATCAATTCATTAGGGATACATAGATGTTAAAAATGTTACATATAGCATCTTTACATGTAGAGTAAGTGATGTTCAGAAATGCAGATCTAGCTAGCTTTGGACATGAAAATAAAGAGATTTCTAAAATTTAGCAGTATTCCTCTGTAAAATGTGTTGTATCTCTCCCTCTCCTTCTGTCTCTCCTTCTGTCTATTTCTTTGCTTTCTTCCTCTTATTTTCTTACTCTTCCTCTCACTCACTTCTCTTTCTCAGTCTCACTGCCTCTCATTCTTTCTCTCTCTCTCTCTCTCTCTGTCTCCACCTTTCTTTATCCTCTCTTTCTCACTCTCTCTCTTCATGTCATTGCCATCTCACTGTCTCTCTCTCTCTCTATCTCTCTCTCTCTTTACCCCCACCCGGTCGCCCTCTCCCTAAGCCACAATTACCATAGGAGGATTCCTCCATAGGCTAATATGCTCTGTTAAGCTTGGCAAGGCTAAGTAAGCACTCTGAAATTAGCGTCGGAGTCAGTAGCTCACATCTACGACACACAATGGCTCCACTTTCAATTCCCTGACACTGAATGAGACTGGCTGCATGCGCTCTATGATACCAAGCTTCATAATGGGAGTCAATGAACTCTGCCCAAAGCTGTGTTGAGAAGGCCCATTTCTAAAGAGTTAGGCTGAATGGGAAGCAGCTTAATAACCATCACTGCTGTCAACTGGAAAACTCTCAAATGTGGACATCTACAGTATGGAGAGAATGTAGCTGATTTTGGCTGACGACTAATTTGCTGCACATCTGGTACCAGTAATACTGCTAATACTAGTATTACTACTTTAACTATCTCTACTACTGCTGCTCCTAGTACTACTACTATGACTACCATCATCATGATGTTGTTGTATGTGCATATATTGTCGTTGTATGTGCATATGAAAGTATCTATATGGTTTAAGGTGGTATGGAGGTCAAATTCCTTGTATGTGTTGCATACTTGGCCAATAAAGCCTGATTTTGATTCTCTACTACTACTACTACTACTATGACTACTACTAATACTACTACCATCACCGCATCTACTACTGCTACTATTATTACTCGTCCTACTGGTATTACTATTACCACTACTACTGTCACTACTTTCCACTAGCAGTGGTTCTGTTAATATCGCTACTGCTACTACTACTGTTACTACTATTAGTACTACTGCATCTGCTACTGCTGCTACTACTACTGTTACTACTATTAGTGCTACTGCATCTGCTACTGCTGCTACTACTACTGTTACTACTATCAGTGCTGTTACTGTACTACTGCTACAGCTGCCACTGCTGGTACTACTGTTACTACTATTAGTACTACTGCATCTACTGCTGCTACTACTACTGTTACTACTATTAGTGTTGTTACTACTACTGCTACAGCTCCTACTACTGCTGTTACTGCTATTAGTGCAGTTACTTTACTACTACTACCTCTGCTACTGCTGCTATTACTAGTAGTAGTGTTAGTATTACTAAACCTACTACCATTACTGTAACTACCTCTATTACTACTGCTATTAGTAGAAGTAATTACTACCACACTGTTACTACTACTTCCACTACTACTTGTTTTACTATTAAATGCTATTACTACTGCTACTACTACCACTAGTAATAGTACTACAGAGAACCTGACTGCTTTTCTCGTTGACGCCCATGTACTTGGGAAATAATGTCACCTCATTATTTTCTGTAGATATATATATATATATATATATATATATACACAACCAAATCCAATCAAAATCACTGCATAGATGTGATTTATCATTTTTTTATTGTGATGACAAAATGAGTGGGTTAAATAGATTTTCTCCACTTTGCTGTGATAGATCAAAAGGTAAAAGTAATTTCTATCATCTATCAAAATAACATACAGTATACACTATATATAATTTTTGTGTTTTCTGTCACATTATTTAAAATTATTATATGTAATGTAGGATCAAGTCAAAGAGCATTTTAGTTATGGATGAGGCCCCTGGAAATTAGCACATAAAAGATCAAAGCAGACTTTCATTTTGAGGGGAAAAAAAGAAAAATGGAACACAAAACCTGGAGTTACGAGGTTTACGGCTGATGGCGTCTTCTGTCAGGAGAGAGAGGTGAAAAAGTCACTTATCGCACTAGAGAAGTGAAGAGGAGAGAATGAAAAACATAAATGCAAATTCTACCTCGGATTAATTAAATATCCTTCACTTGTGTGTTTGTGTGTGTGTGTGTGTGAGAGAAGGAGAGAGAGAGAGAGAGAGAGTGTGATTGTGTATGTGTGACTGCGTGTTTGTGTGCATGAGTATGATCAAGTGCGTAGCTGTAAGAGAGGGTGAATATGTTTGTGTTACCTTGTGTGTGTGTGTGTGTGTGTGTGTGTGTGTGTGTGTGTGTAGCAGGCAGACAGCTTTGAAGTGATGAGGCTGACAGTAAGAAGGGAGAATGGAGAGAGAATCAGTCTTTAGAAAAATGACTGGGGAGAGGCACACACACACACACACACATTCTTAGACCCATGCACACATGCATGGTTAACCTTGAAAGTCATACTCATCCACACACTTACACACTCAGATATGAGCACATACAGTACATGGACATATGCATGCAAACATACTTCTGCCTTTTGATCTACCACACACGCACAGGTGTGAACTCTGCCTCCCTGTATATGTGTGTATATATATATATATATATATATATATATCCCTCTTTCTCACGCACACAGTCTCTCTCTCACACACACACACACACACACATGCACACACACACACACACACACACACACACACGTTGCGTGCAGCAGGAAAGTAGGGGTTGAATAGGGCAATGAACAATCAGGCTGGGAGCAGAGAAAGATCATATTTAATCATCTGTCTGCGGAGCCGCCTGCTGCCTCTCCTCACATTAATAAAACTGACTCCAACTCTCTGAGTACCTTCAGCGTCTCTCTGCTCTGCAAGGCCAAATGACAAGCATTTACAGCTCTGCTGGGACGGGGCGCTGCCTCTGACCCTTGCACTCCTTACGATTCGCATGTTATTATACGAGCAATATGAATATAATGTATTATAAGCTTCTTAGACTGTTTCAAAGCGTAGATCAAACACAGAAGGTGATTGAGCATGAGCCATCAGGCCTCTTCAACTTTGGGATAACCTTCCTGAGGATTAGCAAACTTTGCATCTACCTTTAACACTACGGAGGGCAGAGTTTTGAACCCCATTCTGCAGCCAAGTCAAGACACCCATGGGTGCCACAGTGTGATGTCTGCAACAGCAGCAATTCAGTAACGTGATATGCAAAGACTATGAAACCTCATGCTGTAAAACTTTAGTTTTGCACTAAAAACAACACAACCAAAATATGTCAGTGTTTTTATTTCTAAAATGTGACAGTTGTTAATTTAGATCACTTCCACTATTATTACTGCCTCTACTGGCTATAGCTAAAACTAGTACTATTACTACTACTAAACTGTTATTACTACTGCTACTACTACTACTACTACTACAACTATTACTACTACTGCTATAATGATAATAATAGTAATAATAAATATAATAATAATAGCTGATTTGCTCTCTGTATGGAGCACAAATGAAATTGAAAAGAAGGCAGCTCGTCTTGACAGTATAGCGATTGAAATGGGATCAATGACACTTTCCTATAAATGGTTTGCTTTAGATTTCCACAGAGGCACAGAGAGGAGGAGGGAGAAAAAAAGAAAGAGGGATAAAGAGGACAGAGATGGATAGGGAGAAGGTGAAGAAAAAGAGAATGACAAGAGAAAGAGGAGGGGAGAGTGAGAGTGAAGGAGGATGGATAGAAATAGAGAGAGATATATAGGGAAGGCAGAGAAATGCGTTAGAAAGAAAGTAAGAGACTTACCTTTGTATTCCAAAGTGTGTTCATCAGACACAGAGAATAAAAGGCTGGAGGTACAGTATGAACGTGACTCCACATCCCTGGCAAGAGCTATTCTTCCTCTTCTTCTTCTTCTTCTTCTTCTTCTTCTTCTTTTTCTTCTACTTCTTCTTTCAGGGCTTTGAGATACACACAGACACGGTCACCTTGAATTAGTAGAGGTAGATAGGTTTTATAACTCCTAATCAAGTTGAAAAAAAAGAGCTTGAAAGGAAAACGAAGCAGTGAATACAAAAGCTCCGTGGGATACGTCTGCTTTCACAAGTCTCCTGTAGACTGAATAATGGTTGTTCAGATATATTCAACCATGAAAAATAGTCATAATGATAGAGATATTACAAAATTCCTTGAGGGTTAGGTTAGGGTTTTATGTTTATTTTGGTTTGTTTGTTTTGGTGCTGACCACTGCAGAAGTCCCCCTTCATTTGTCCAGTATCTATCCTCCATTAGTAGCCTACTGTAGACACTGGTAACCATTGTAGGAATTAGTTGAATTGTTGATTGTTGTTATAGATTAGAAACAAATCAGTACATTGTAACACAAAGCTGTAATCTGTCTTAAAGAGTAACTCCATACTTAAACACTTTTTTGTTAGTTGTAAACTGGTATTTAGTAGGCTACTATTTAGTTAGGAAATACAACAATGCTGGTTATCAGAGGTGTGACCAAGTCAACTTTGCTCGAGGCCCAAGTCAGCCTCAAGTCTTCAGGCACAAGTCTCAAGTCAAGTCTCAAGTCTAAATGTCTGAACACCAAGTCAAGTCAGAACAAATCAGCAGTCCAGTATCAGTTTAATATCTTAAAGAAAACTAAATATCTAGGACTTTTCAATGCAATATGGTTTTAATAGGATAAAAACTTGGTAAGAGCATCATGAGTTTGATTTCTATAATCAGTTTCACCTTCGATAAATTCAATCATTCCATACAAATTCAGAAAACAGAATTTAAATTCAGTCGTCTGCTGGAACAAATCTCATCACTTTCAATCTGAGTCATTTACACAAACACAAGATCTCAAGTCAAGACTTTAGAAACCTTTTCAAGTCATCGAATTACAAGTCAAAGCCAAGTCCTAAGTCACCAGAACCCAAGTCAAGTCTCAAGTCTTCTCTTCATGCATCAAGTCAAGTCTCAAACAATTAAAACTGTGACTTTGCCGGTCACATTGTCAACATTTAACACAGATGTGCCGGTGGTTTATTTATTTCACTAAGCTTGACTCAGTTTGCCTTCCAATGGTTAAAATGAGCAGCCGGTGTTCAGCTGGAGATGGACAATCCGAGGACAATTATCCCAAGATTCATCATGTGGTAAAAACCTGTTTCTAACCGCAGTATAAAGGCAGATTTGAGAAGGCGAACACTCCACTCCGTTCCTCTTCTCACTGACCTGACCCGGCCCGACCCCAGACCCAAAGAAAAACGTGCAGTAGGCGGCGAGAAGTTCAAACTGGATGCAAAATTACTCTTTAAAGGTGCTATGTGTAGCATTTTTAATCAATCAATACATCATTGCCAAATTAATTGTGATACCTTGCTATATTTACACAAACAAAACAAATGAGACACCAGGTGTTTAGAACAGCGGTAACACTTCACAATAAGGGCACATTAATTAAATCATTATTTAATAGTTTATAAAGATGACTATTAAATAATGTATAAATTAATACCTTAGTTAACATGAACACCATTAGTAAATGATTACCAGACACATTAGTTAACTGTTAATTAATTAATTAATTAATGTAATTAATCTTAATTAATGTACGCTTATTGTAAAGTGTTACCAGAACGCCAAATGTAAAAGCTTTCATGAACTGGATATAGGTTGAATCATTGTATCACTTGGCGATGGAGAGTAGCGTAATGAAAATGTATTCATATGAAAATGTCACAGATTATTACTTTAAAAAGGCCATGGGGTCTAAACACATTGAGGGCAGTTTTTCATTTATTTAAGATTATGATTAACCAAAAAAACAATAAAGGCGTTTAACGTTTTGAGGTGCCTTGGATCTCTCTTTTCTTCACACGTATGCGTAGCGTTTAGGAATGAGACTCATCAGAAGTCCTCTCCTCATCTCTCTGTTATCTTCTTCTCTCTCCTACAGAAAGTTTGGAAGGGACTGTGTCGATGTCTTTCCCACTTCTCATCTCTCCTCCTCTCCCGTCCTCCCTCGCTGTCCTCGCCTCCCCTCTCTGTTTTAACTGCCTTTGGTGATTTTAAAGGCTAGTCAGCAGAAAGACTCAGCCAGACTGTGCGCACCGCTCTAACTTCATTATGTCCAATTAGGTGGCTTGTCCTTCAGTGGAGTGCAGTTAGGTGCATAGGTGAGGAGTGGGATCCAGCGGGTGCTTTGGATTTGGAATTAATTTTATTTATTGCTTCTGTATAGGCCTAATACAGTTGCTTTTGTATTTTATTTTGTGTTATCTTGTTCCCTTTACCATGCTGCGATAATATTATGCTGCTAACTAATGCCCCCAATGAATGAAGTATCTATCTGTTTAGTTCAGTTCAATTCACTTCACTTCATGTAGCTATTAATCAGTCATACAGTGAGAGTGTCCACCATGAACTTTGTCTCTCCAGTTTTGTAACGTTTTAAAATATATTTGCGACGGTTTCATGACCTTGCAAGCCAAAGCATTTAAAGTGCGTCGGAAAAAAATCCATTGCAGTCAATTACAAAATCTGTCTTTTTTTTTTATATACAGCGTTAAACTTAAAAACAGCCAACATCCTTCCAACAAAGAATGGGCAAGTAGCTGAATAACAGTTTCAAAAATAATCTCATCCATTTGAAAATGCTATTTTATATTGTGTATGACATTATGAAATTATAAAATTAAGTATGTTATGTAAACAGTATATTGTCTCTGTGGTGAACTGTCTTTTCTCCTTTATCTGCATTTCCACCTGCATGACTGAAGCTTTTATTTGGTGAAATCAATAAGAGACCATCGCTTTCAGCTGGATTCACCTGGTCAGTCTGTTTCATGGAAAAAGCAGGTGATGTTTATATTTTGCACACATATGCGTAGGCGATTCAGAGTCCCAGGTTTCTCATTTGAATATCAGTTCAAGTTCATTTATGAAGCATTTTCAACAAACAGGCTTGTCACAAAGTGCTTTACAGTATACAAAAGACACAAATACAGATAAAAAGACAAGAAAAATAAGGGATGAAAAGAACAAGAACGTTTTTTGTCGTATAAATAACGAATGAAAAAGCCTGCAGCAGTAAAAATCACTTGGGGCTAAAGAAAATAATATGGCTATTGCCTTTGATTTGTTCAAATTTAACCAGGGGGTCAGGAGGTGAAGACGTGTTTTAACTAAATTTCTCCCTGAAATAAGGAATATATCTGCACTAATCTGTGTTAGCAGGTCTGCTGCCTTCGGCTCTCAGTCGCCCCTCATCACCTGCAGGGCTACAGCCAGCGGCGAGACCCAAACTTCTGAAAAGATTTTAAAATGCAGCGAATGAACCTTCCCCAGCTGTTACACAAGATAAAAAGCTTTGTCACAAAATATCCACCATTTTGAAAAAAGTGACATCCACTTCTTTCCTGATTGTATAATTGAAACAAATTATCGTTTTTTCTTTTTAAATCATAGTCCTTGGTTTACAAAATGATGAAAATGAAACACATTTCCAGTCTGGATCCTCTGTGGTTTAGAGAAAGGAGCTATCCAACATCTGAAAATGTGACACGTACTGCTGCAAAATTATGGATAATACAAAATAAAAACACATTACAGTTCTTTGTACAGGATAGGATGAGTCTGTGTGTTGCTGGTTTACAAAATGATAACTCTTTGATCTGGATCCTCTGTAATTTAGAGATAATGAATGATAGACTTTTTTTTCCCCCAAAAGACAACCTGGTGCCCATATGCACTTTTAGTAATGAAAATGAAATCATCACTGACATTATGGGTAATATTAAAGCTATGATCCATTTCAGGTCCTATGATTACAAAAAGTAATGTTTTATTAGTAAACAATCATCTATGTTTTTGGAATGCTGACTGAAAAATTTCAGGTGGCAATTTTTTTTCTTCTCCAAAATGGATATACAGAAGGTTTACAGCTGAATTACAAGCTGTGATCATGGAGGTCGAGTGGAGTACAGGCTGTGTGCAAATAATGACTGAAGATATAACAACCAGGCTGGAAAAGGAGAGGTATCTGAAAAATACTGATGTTGTGGGTGAAGGTCAGTTCAATATAAAAGTGAATAGTCTGATAAGGCAGGTTTGTTTCTAAATGTAGGTTACAGGAGGCTGTCTTGTCTCGAGCCTAGCGTCTCTACAACGCGCTACGAGTTGTAGCTTGAGAGCATCAGCTCAGTAAACCTGAACCTAATTTCATAAAGCAACTGAAGTAAATGTCACCATGCAGCTACTAGCCACTGCTATGGCTAGTTTGCCAGTGTGCATACAGATGTATTAAGAAGGACAGGGATTCCCAACCAGATACTTAGCTAGCTAACAAGCTGACCACTAAATTGATCAGATGTGTCAGTGGTGAAATCATCTGTTCCCTGTTTAAGAAACAGAAATTAACCATGTCTAATGAATTCTGAAGATGGCCAAGACGCAACCAGCTGTTCACAGCCATTGTTGCACAAAAATTGAAGTCTTCCAAAATGGCCACCAGAGGGTGCGTTATGTCACCTGACAGCCCTCAATAGGATTTTAGAATGAAACTCTTCAGTTGCAGAAGCAGTGAGATCTTTCTCAGAAATCACTTTGACTGTTCTGGGGTTCAAACCTGCGACTCTTCAGTCACAACCCAGTTAGCAACTACGTGCCGGCCCAGTGCAGGTTCACACTGACCATTTCCTTCAGTCCACATACCTCTGTGGAATGACGAACCATCCGACTCTGACTGCCAGAACACTGCCACAACTCAACCTTGATGAAACCACTTGGAAAAAAATTGGGAGTATGTTATATAAACAGTATATTGTCTCTGTGGTGAAAACCCTTCTTTAGCCTGTCTTTTCTCCTTTATCTGCATTTCCACCTGCATGACTGAAGCTTTTATTTGGTGAAATCAATAAGAGACCATCGCTTTCAGCCGGATTCACCTGGTCAGTCTGTTTCATGGAAAAAGCAGGTGGTGTTTATATTTTGCACACATATGTGTAGGCGATTCAGAGTCCTACGTTTGAATATCTGGTCAAGTTCATTTATGAAGCATTTTCAACAAACAGGCTCATCACAAAGTGCTTTACAGTATACAAGACACAAATACAGATAAAAAGACAAGAAAAACAAGGGATGAAAAGAACAAGAACGTTTTTTGTCGTATAAATAATGAATGAAAAAGCCTGCAGCAGTAAAAAATCACTTGGGGCTAAAGAAAATAATATGGCTATTGCCTTTGATTTGTTCAAATTTAACCAGGGGGTCAGGAGGGATGAAAAGAACAAGAACGTGGAAAACATTTGGCCCAGAATCGAAATGCCACACAAACCTGAAAAGTGGCCGATTGCACCTGGGCCACTTTTGACCCACAATACACTTGTCATTGCCATAACTGACCCTTAATTGCCTAAAGTCAACCACATTTGGCCGTCTCCTATCTGGGAATACAGTCTCTTTATTCACTATAGGCCACCCTGCAGCCCATATGTGCTGCATCAGTGAAAACTAACCCATCCCAAAACGACACCATCCTTTTTGAGCTTGCACAGTTACAGAGGCACTGCGACAATCCCACCAATCGTCCATTCTGCTCCGCAGTAGGTGAGATTTCCCATATGTCTTCATTTTCCATCTAACTCCAACTGAAACCAGGCAGAAGTGAACAAGAGTGGAGCTGATGGATTGCACCCTGGGTCATGCATGACTTAGCATCTCGTTAGCTTCCCCCCCACTAGCAGAGCCGGTGGAGGCAGGATCTACACCTGCACAGAAAGGTTCATGAGATGACTTTCTGTCCAGGTCACTGTGTTATATGTCTAAGAAACTGTTCATTTACAGTTTATATGTATGAAGAGTTACGTTCAAAAATGTTACTACTTGAAATTTGTAAGATCAGTCTATCTTTTAAGACTATTTTGTGCGTCACTTTCATGCCAGCAATCATTTTGTACGTGTCGGTGTCTTTATTTTTTTCAAATGTTGGATATCTCATCATGTAGTGCGTCTTTTTAAAGTGTGGTTTCATGCGCCGCATGACATTTTCCCCCGTGGAGATCAATGAGGATTAGTGCAATTAAATGAAATCTTTGTGGAAAAGATCATATATTATCACACATGTAACAATAACCAGGTGAACCGCCTTTTAACTCTGGCAAAGCTTTGAACAGAGAAACCTGTTTTATCACAGAAACCCGATGGAATCTAACATTTCCTTGTTAAGACGGCCATGAAAAGTTCAACTCTGTACCGTTGCTCTCCTTCCTATTGGCTGCTTATAATGCTGGTGATGTAAGAATTTAAAGTTATTCTAATGATGTAGTCGGTGTGAGTCTCTCTGGATAAGATGGAAAATAAAAATGCAGATGTAGCCATTGGAGAAGTCCCTCTGTACTGCAGGCTTGCTGAACAACTGCTGCACTTTTGCTCCGTCTCCAAGAGGAATTAGTTGGAGAAATCAAGTTTGGTTTTCTTTTCGGCCATTGAAAGTCACAAGGAAACGGCCTTTTCACCAGTCGACTCAAGTCAAAGTATAAAAGCACATGGTCTGAAATTTACTTATATAAAAGTAAAAGTAGTCCTATAAAAAAGGCATTTTTAATGTTCTAAACTCTGAATCCCAGATGAGAAAGAGTCTGCAGCTCAGATCACTAACATTAATTCTCTCCTCTCTTCTTCCTGTTACTTCCTTCTCTCTCTCTCTCTCTCTCCTTTCCCTCCTTTTTGGCGTTGCTTTGGTGACCTAGCAGCCAATCACATTTGGCGCTTGATCAGCTGCTTCCGGGATGGAAGCTATCTGATGTGGAAAATTAAAATCACTTGATGATTTCCCGAGAGTAACGAGTCTATTTTTTGAAAATGTCATGAGTAAAAGTAAAAAGTCTTAAAGGGTAAGGCTGGTGTTTTTTAATGCATTGCTTACCGTCAACAAATCCTATGAAAATAACAAAATCAGCAATGATTTTGTTTTGCCAGCAAATCTCGTCCATGTAGCCGGTGCCCAATGCAACCATGTCCCAGCAGCCATAGAACTCCATTGTATTAAAGAAACGATTAAAAACACGTCATAGAGCCATACTGTTGCTCTGGGCAACATATTTCATCATCACGATGCACCGGGCTGGCCGACTTTCTCCTCAAAGAACTTAATAAGCAGGCTGTAAACACTTTGCGATCTCAGGAAAGTAGTTCCGTAGCACAGAAAATAGTCCCCGGCGTAATGAAGAATTTGTTCCCATTTGAATTTGATTTGGTAATAACTACAACAGCCTGACTTTTCGTGGTAACAGTTAGCAATTTTTTAAAATGTAAACTATGTCTTTGTGAGCTGTATTTCAAGGAGTTTAGCTTACAATTGGAGCCAATGACTTCCGGATTGACGGCTAAAAACGGTACGTGGGAAGTCAGAAAGTAACGGGATTAGAGCAAACCCATTGTTGATTTTGTTATTTTCATAGGATTTGCTGATGGTAAGCAATGCATTAAAAAACACCGGCCTTATCCTTTAAGTGAAAGAAAAAGTACAGGCACTTGAAAATCTCACTTCAGTACATTAATGAAGTATTTGTACTTTCTTACTTCCCACCTTTGGCTTAGAGACCAGGGTGTTAAAGAATAATCTGCAGTACTAATGCAGGAGAGATGCAGGATAAATGCCTGAAGGTGGATTTCTACCATAGCTAGCACTGTATATAGCATTAATGCAAGAGAAATGCAGCTTAAAAGCATGAAGAGGACTTCTGCGCCGCCTGCCACTGCACACAGTAAAACTGCAGGATGGATGCAAGATGAATGCATGAAGCGGGATTATAATGGAGATTACAATAAATGGATGAATCAGATTTCCCGGCGCTGTGTAAATGCAGCATATAAAGATGCATGGGATCTGCTGCGGACACCTAATAACCTTGTTACAAGTTTCCCGGCAGAAAATATATTAATAACCCTGTTAGAGTGAGGGGAAAAAAATGTTACACCGGCACCCTCCACCCCTCCCTCTCCCCTCAGATAATGACATTTCAGTGAGAGCAAATGAAATGGGCCAATTTTCAAACTCATTACAAACTCGGTTGTGAAATGGAATGAAAAAAGAGGAAAAAGAGGGAGAGAGAGAGAGAGAGAGAGAGAGAGAGAGAAGTTTCAGTCAACTGATACATATTGACGTTGGCTTGGTAACTGTGGTGTTATGTGTGTGTGAGCGAGAGAGCAAAAATCATGTGTGTGTATTTGTGTGTGTGTATACAACCCTAGGTGTACCTTTGTAGCGTGTGTGTGTGTGTGTGTGGGATGGGGTTATAGTATATGCATGCCTTGTCTGTACCTTTGGGTGTGTACATGCATGTTTTGTGTGACTGTGTTTGCGTGTGCATGCATTTTGTCTGCGCCTGTGTGTGTGTGTGTGTGTGTGTAGCTGCGTGTTTTGTGTAAAGCTGTGTGTGATGTGTGTGTGTTATGTATGCTTTGTGCGTACCTTTTTGTGGTGTGTGTGTGTGTGTGTGTGTTTGCATCAACTGTGCCCAAAGCCAAGCTGACAGACAGCTTCCCTCTGAGGAGCCCCTTAGTGTTTCTGATTGATCGTCATAATGCCAAGGTACAGGCCCTGTCCTTGGTGCCTATGCTAATCGCAGACTCATGCATATTTATAAGCTCCTTGGGAATCAACCAGCTAAATAAAGGATGAGGCCGTTGGCTCGGAGCTGCGTTCATCACTGACTCTGATTGATTAGAAAAAGAAAAAAAAAAAAAACCTGCCTTTAAAGACCTGTGTGTGTGTTTTTTTTCTTTCTTTGGCTCAAGGATCACAGGAGGAACTCGTGACTCGGAGAGAGCGGACAAAAGGTCCAGGTCACAAAGATAACAAGGCGAAATAGCTGCGATTTGATTAAGGTGTCTGGTTTTATCCGTCTATCTTTCTGTCTGTGTATACACTTGTATTTTAACCATTTTTTCCCAGACTATTAATTGTGCTGCTCATCATAGTGTGAAATATATCCATTATGCCACATCTCTGTATGCGCCTGTATATGTATGGATGCATCTAGTAGAGTTCGACCGATATGGCTTTTTGAAGGCCGATACAAATGCCGACATTTTGTGCCAAAATATGTATTATAGCAGTGATTCTCAACCTTTTTCATATCAAGAACCCCTGATTTAGTCCACATTAGAGCCACGGACCCCCATGAGATTTTGTCTCTCGGACCCAAATCTGAGAATATTTTTATTGTCAGATATGATTTTGTTCAGAACTCCATGACTGTCTGTATTGTAGGTAGAGCGATAACAGAGAAACTATGATCAGAACAGTCATTCTTCTACATTCTCTAATTCTCTAACTGTGTTCACTTCTTGTAAATGAAATAATGCTGAAGTAATAATGTAATAATGTTGTCGGTCAGTCGGTCGCTCTGTTCACCAGTTTTGGTCACGTGGGTGAAAGTGTGCAGCAGGGAGTTAGACGTCGTATTGGAAATGTTGTTGTTGCTTAACCCACAATTTATCAGCAAATTATTGATTTATATGTATGGGAAATATGCAATATGCCTTATGTATAAAGAACTACATTTAGAGCAATGATCATAGGAATATTTTGTCATATCTATTGTAACTATTATATCTATTCTCTGACCCTTGACCTCCGTCCTATTGGTTGCTTGTTATGTTGCTGATCTATGAATGGATCTTACTCTACTGTTGCACTCACTGTGCACTCTGGATGGATTAGCTAAATGCATTAAAAAAAAAACATTAAAATAATGATATTAAATGTAGAGGCTGTAAAGAGGAGAGAAGATCACATTCAACATTTTGGTCCCTTTATTTCATGTTAACCACATTTCAAACAACTAAACAACCAATGGTAATGGCATCACCAGATCTAAACAACACTTTGCTAGACAAATAATAATAATTAGAATAATAATTATACAAAATAAATTTACAAATTCAAGAGAAAAAAAAAATAAAACAATAAAAATATAATACAGATGAACGGTCATGAACAAAGCCAACGAAATAAAGAAAGGATAAACATTTGTGGCATTCACATTGTCTTCAATACAGCACTCTTTGTCTTGATAGGTCCATTAACGAGCCTGACCCGACTCCGGCAACAAAATAAACTTTAAAGCAAACTGCAGTTTGCCACAGAATCTTGCCACAGGTACACCAGTATTGGGCCAGCAGCAGAAAACCTACAAGCAAACTTCTGGACTTAAAAGAAAGCTCACCAGAGATGGAGATTTCTTGATGTTTGTGAAAATTTGAAGTTTCATTCTAAATAAATGGGATGTCCATCATCTCAAAATATTGACACCTGGTCTTAAAAAATGATGGCTGGGATTAACATAAAGCACATTATGGGTTTCTATTAAAGTCAGCAGTCATATTAACACATTTGCTTACAGAGCAGTTCTGCTTTTAAGGATAGAATCATTTGTGTTTTTGGAATATAGACAAATTAATTTCAGGTGATGACATTTTTTTCAAAACGGCTCTATAGTGCCTGGGAATGAAACCATTTGTGTCAATATTTAGCATGTCATTTTTTTTGGTCTTCTGTTCACTGAATTACTTAACTTGAGCTTTTGGTTCAGTCTGCCTTCAGATTTTTTGAAAGTGACAAAGGAGAAGTTGGCAAACTTCAGTGCAGTTCAAATTTAGCTGTCAAACTCTGTGAATTGCCCTGCACAGAAACAAGGCTTTTTCTTTATTCTTCTCAGGGCAGAAGAGGCGATAACTTCACAGCCTTTTCTTTTTTGTTGTCACTCCTCCAACATGGTGCCGTTGGAAACCACTCTCCCTGACAAGCCTCTTTTGCGGGCTAAACATTCAGAAACCATCAGGACCATCAGATGTGGGCTGCGGTAACACAGGAATCTTGATTTTTAACCTTTAATTTTTAATCTGATCTCTTCAAAGCGGTCTGAAAGAGGGAGAAGCATCAGATTTCGTGTGGTTTCTCCCTGGTGGGGCAGCCATGAGAAGATCAGGATCTCGGCTGAGATTAAAAACGGATTTTACATCATAAATCCTTGCAGAGGTATAAACAGGGTGGACAGAACAGAGAATTTCCCCTTTGGAGAGTATAAAAATAAATAAAAATAAGAAAACGTCACATATTCTGTTGCTATTGTGTAAACCCAACTTCTCACTCAATGGCATGGTCACTTGGTGATAGGAAGAAAAAATAACATGTTGCACACATACCAAAGCCACCAGCAAAAAAACAAAACAAAACAAAGCGTTACAATGAAAATATATATCAGGACTTCCATGTGTGGACAGACGGGGAGCAGGAGAACAGTTTCTATCAGTCTTCATCTACAGCAGGAGTAAAGGTCTGACCAGCTGCGAGGAAAAAAAACGAGTCGGAGATAATGGGGAGCTGAGGTCAGCGTCACATCCTGTATAATTCTCATTAACTCCCATTCGCCCAGGCGGGCCGGGAAGATAATGTCCTCCCCACCCTCCTTTGAGCTCGAGTGGCATCAAACTGTCAGCCATTTTGCCCTCCTTTCACCCCTTGGGGTCAATCACTAACTGAAATCATTTCCTATTAGACCGGGCAGCGAGTTTGTCAAATGAATTTTTATGCCAGTACTCCAGGACGGGGCTGGGGAAAAGCAAACGCTAAGGCCGCATTTGCACAGGAACAGTAAATGTGACCTAAACCTTTGTGTCGTCTTTTCATGGCCATCTAAACACCGACAAACCCGGATGTCTTTTGCCTATTTATGACAGATGGACCAGTGGGAAAAAATGGGACTAAAATTGGAAGGTTGCAGGTTCAACTTGAAAGTCACCCTGGATAAGAGCCTCAGCTAAACAACTAAAATCCTAAATGTATTTTTTTTTTCATGAATATCTAGTCAGAAGGAATTCTAACCCTAGCAGAAACTTAAAGAGTATATCTTCTGCAGCTGTGTAAGGCTGCGTTCACACTGCAGGCCTCCTTTTCCAAATTACTGTTCATACCTGATTTTTTTTTGGATGGCTGTTGATATCTGTTCCAGGATGCAACATATATTCGATTCCAATATGAACTGACTGCGATGTGTGCAAAGAGTAGCAATAACAGAAGACATCACATCTGTTTTTTGTACCTACGCTTCTCTTCTGCTTGTTTCGAACACACTCCGGTTACAGTATCTGCCTTTGAGTTTCGACTGAATTGAGATGTCTCTTTAAATACTAATCAAGTTGCTGTTTGTCTTTCTTTCCATTGTTTTGTCTTGTTGTCCTCCATGCTAACTCTGGCTCAGCCAAACTGCCGAAATTGTAATGAATGATGTAAGATTTACTTATTGTCATGGCAACGCTGACAATCCCCATTTCTGTTCAAATACAAGTGACATGTATATGATTTTGTACCTCATATCCATGTAGTCCTCATCAGAATTCAACAAAAATCAGAATTGGGACAGTTTCAGCTGCAGTGTGAACGCTGCCTAAGTTGAGCCCAGATCATCCCACTTTGTAAACTGACAAAAGCACAGCACTAACCCAACACACCTCGTGTCATTACTCTTTTGGGTTTTTTTGGAGTTCAGGAGGGGCGGGGCCAAACACACACGGGACAGTCTGGATTTCAGTTAGTCATTTGTTCCAGGTTTGTTCATGGTCCTTGGTTCCTTGGTCTTTGAGGAGTTTCAATTCAAAACAAGAACGTTAACAAATTGGGAAAAAAAGTAACATATCTTACAAAGTGATTGCTGAATAAATGTTATGTTACATTTGTTTTTTTTTTCATCTGGAATGACTATAAAGATCATGTCATTTTCAACATCTAGATGAGTACAGTTCAGAGCGACCCGCCCGTCCTGTAACCAGAACATCACAGGTTCAATCCCCAGGACAGCCATGGTTCCTGCTGAAGTCTCCTTGGACACTGGAAAGTAACACAAGACACGGGTTTTCCCAAACTATAATCATCGAGTCGCTGAAAATGTCACGTCTTTTTTTGTGATATTGATTTGACATGAGAACCGTTATTTGTAATGTGTCTGGTGTTTGTCTGTTTGTTTGTTTGACTGTGGTTGCCTTATCTTATTTACAGTAAGGGTGTACGCACACTACAAGATTCTGACAGGATCTACCTCCCATCAAGCCATCAACACACACTTTGGAAACAGTATTTCTCTGAGGATTCCTCTTACAGCCCCACTGTAGAGACTTGAGGCAGAGAAAGAAAATCTGGGCCTGAAGGCAAAGCTTGACATTTGCAATTGTCTTATTTTAAACTGTTTTTCTCCACCAGGCACTTGACCCCATTTATTGTAGCTTGTGATATACTGGTTCTTCTCGTTTAATCTGCATTTGCGACCTTTGTTTTCAGTAAAGCACTTTGTGACGAACCTGTTTGTCAAAAGCAAGTCATAAATGACATCAACCCGATGCAAAGTGAGGGAAAAGTAACAGAACTGACGATAACCAAACAGTGGATTACCCTTAGCTTAGCATTCTTTATTAACACCATTAGGTAGCATTAGCTGCAAGCAAAGTGATTAATGGTACCCATTGGTTTCAATGAAGAATACTAGTAGGTGTTTTTTGTTTTTTGAATCGTTGTCAGCAACGTCCACATTTCACTTGAATGGAACCATCTGAATAGCAAAAACTAGGGATGGAGAGTCGACTCCAAAACAGTCGACTCTTGATTCCATCAACGTTGATTCTGAGAATCGATTCTACTAATGAACGGAATTAGAGTCGACTCCTGTTGCAATCTCAACTCCAAACTCTGGAACTGAAGTGTTTAATTTAAACAAATTTGGAATTAATTCATTGTGATTTAGGCCTATCTATACTAATCTTTGATTGCCTTGGTCTGATCCATTTCACAACAAGTGGGGAGGGAGAAATTCAAGGCTCATTTGCTGAATGCCAACTGGCGTAAAACTTACATTTTTGTGTTGATTTTAATTTGGAATCAGAATCGATTTAGAATTGATTCCATCAATTCCAATCGGAATCGACAAAATGTGGAATTGTCAATCCCTAGCAAAAACAAACGTTGAGAATTGTTTTCCACAATGTGACATAAAGTGTTTGGTGGTGAAATATCCCAGACTAAAATAAGTCAATGCGTCACTTTAATGAGTTCACAGTATCTTACACCGGGGGGGGAGCTAGCTGTTTTGGAGTCAGTCCCGTAACAGAAAGACCACAGGTTCGATCCTCGGGACCCAACGGCCCCCTGGGCAAAACACTCAACTCCTGTCTGCCCGCCTGTCTGAGCTAAATGTGAAATGTTTCAAGAAATCTTGCAGTGTGCGTCCAGCCTTCAGAGGGAGACAACATTCAAGGCGCAGAATATATCTAAAAAGGAAATACTGTACAATAGTCACATCACAGCCCAGCAGAGGACAGAGAGATAGAAGGAAAAAGTGGCGCTTTTTTTGTTTAAACATCTGATTTTTTTTGTTTTTTTTTTGTTTTACCATATCATTTTTTCTTTTTCTTTTTCTTTGTACAAGCATGTAAAGTCCCCAGTCTCGCTGAAGCACACACACACACACGAAAATCACCGGTGTGTATGTTTTTTGCGTTTTTTTTCTCTTCTGTACAGGGTGTATGTGTGTTGTCACAGGCACACATATAGACGCACACACACATACACACACACACTCACATATGCAAGCACACAAGCATGCCCTCTCTTATTCACACATCAACACATGCACACACACACACTCTATATCTCTCACACTCACACACACACAGGTTGGGTTTGGGTCAACATCAAGCAGTTATGCGCTCTGTGTGTCCCAGTGTTGCGTTGAGATTGACAGGCAGCGTCGACGGCGAATCGGAAACGAGGATTTCGGCTCTCAGCCAATCAGAAGGAGCTGAGCGCCTCCAGAGCCACTTCATAGCAGAACTTGTACTGTTCCTGTGGAGGGACAAACAGAACCAAAAGCAAAGGTAAGATCTCGGTAAAACACATGGCAAACGCTTTAATATACAGTATATATATATATATCTATATCTATCCTGAGTTAGTG
Source organism: Centroberyx affinis (assembly GCF_046629955.1). Taxonomy (NCBI): domain Eukaryota; kingdom Metazoa; phylum Chordata; class Actinopteri; order Beryciformes; family Berycidae; genus Centroberyx; species Centroberyx affinis. Next base: position 42,623 of record NW_027284222.1, on the reverse strand, counting down.
TTGCAAACATTTCTTTCTTGGGTGTTACACAATGACCAGCAATGGTGTTGAGGTCAAAGATGCAGTTTATATCGTATATTCAAATATTTTAAATATTATGATTATATTATAATATTTTACTAC
>NW_027284222.1:0-40000 GCF_046629955.1 Centroberyx affinis | reverse complement strand
AGGAGGGAGGGAGAGAAGGTCTTCATCATCAAACAGCAACATCATCATCATCATCACTATCAATGTCAAAGTCCAAACCATCATTATAATGCTAAAGAAGAAAGACCGGGTGCAAATTGAAAGAAAGAGAGAAGAAAGAAAAAGAAGAAGAGATGGGGCCGAGAGTTAAAGAGAGTGTGAGATAAGAGAGAGAGAGAGAGAGAAGAAAAGGGAGTAGAGACAGGAGGAGAAAGGGAGAGAGAGAGAGATAATGTAAATATGAAAACAGCCTCGGTCTTTTCGGTCCTGCTGCTTTGAAGCTTCACAAGTCAAAGATGTTCCTCTCTCCTTTATAGAACAGAACAGCAGGAACGTCTTTCTTTGCTTTTATCGCTCCAGGAGAGCTGCTTTTTAAAATGTGTTTATCGTGCAATTTAGTGTTTCCTTTCAGACAGGACCGTCCCACCCCCGCCCCCCACCCCGAATTTCCTTCAGCCCTTGCTTTGTTGTGGCTGTTGTTGTTATTGTGTTAAGGTTGATTGTGTCAGTCTTTGACAAATCCACTTGAAACTGATGAAACTTGAACTTAAAAAAAAAACCTTTAAACTTTAAACGAATTCTGTGGTGCAGCTTTAATGGAATAGTATGTTGGTGGTGGTGGCATTTAAGGCATAGGCCTGTGTGTGTGTGTGTGTGTGCGTGTGTGTTTGTGAGTGCGTGTGTGTGTGTGTTTGTGAGTGTGTGCAGGCACAATAATGGGCAGCAACGCAACATTGCGAAGACAATCATTCGCAATATAAAACCATCAATTTTTTTATCGTTAAATGTCCCTGAACTTTAAACATCTGTGATATTTTAATCTTCTATCTTCTACAATAAATGCAAATGCAAATACAAGAGTGTGTACATGTGTGTTTTTGTGATATGTTAGTGAAGACTGAAAGAGGAAAAACATCAAACATGAGGTAATTTTCAACATTTTAAGTTTAAAGTTAGGGCTAAAATGAGAGTAAAAGTTAGCTTCATGCTTTTTTATAAAATGGAAATAGTGTTCTGATTGGCTGAATTACATTTGAAGTTGTTGTACAATACCCAATAAACACACCTGTGATTGTATGTATAACAGTTATAATTCAATATTAATGTGCTGACCAAAAATGAACACTCATACTGCTGCTAGAACTGCACTGTTTGGTGGAAGAATAACATGTAACTCTATTATGTTTATAATTCTTAATTGAAAGAAATGGATTTATTCAACATGTGAGATCTTTTTCTAACAGTGGCGTGTTAGCATCCTTTTTATAAGAGCAAGAAGCCACTGTGCTTCATGTTGTGCCTGAACGATGCTGCTCACTGTGTGCTGCTTAAATAAGACAACAAATCTGTCACAAAAAAGTATATAAAAGCTTTGTGTATTAATCTCAAAGAGTATCTGAATCATTTCATTGTCATTGTTTCAGTAGGTCAGGATTAGGGTTGAGGGGATGATGATGCAAATCTCTTCAGAGTACCTACAGGTTTCAGAAAGACTTTTTAATGCTACCTGGAACTGAATTTAAGAGCAATTTAAAAGGCTATTTCTGACTCAATACAGCAGAAGGTTTAATGAAACTATAAATGGGCGGAATAAGAAAAAGGACAACAGGAAATTCAGTGATAAGAGACATGAAGTCCATTTGTGTTAGTAAAGCAGACAGGATGCAGATTGTATGACTGTATCAAGAGCGCACATGCAGCACAAAGAAACCTGTCATTATGTGGTGAAAAAATAAGACCTCTAATAACTGGATTTAATATATTTTAAAACTTTTAAAGGAACACAGAAACCGTACTGCAATGCACCCAAAGGTACAGTGACACAAACAGCAACACTTCACTTTACAATGGCTTTATTTCAGAGTATTAACCAGAGTGTGACCAAGTCAACTTTGCTGCAGTCCCAAGTCAGTCTCAAGTCTTGAGGCACAAGTCTCAAGTCAAGTCCCAAGTCTAAATGTGGAACACCAAGTCAAGTCCATGTCATTAATGTCAAGTCTCAAGTCAGAACAAATCAAGAGTCCAGTATCAATTTAATATCTTAAAGAAAACTAAATATCTAGGACTTTTCAATGCAATATGGTTTTAATAGGATAAAGACTTGGTAAGAGCATCATGAGTTTTGATTTCTATAATCAGTTTCAACTTCAATAAATTCAATCATTCCATACAAATTCAGAAAACAGAATTTAAATTCAGTCGTCTGCTGGAACAAATCTCAACACTTTCAATCTAAGTCATTTACACAAACACAAGATCTCAAGTCAAGACTTTAGAAACCTTTTCAAGTCATCAGAGTACAAGTCAGAGTCAAGTCCCAAGTCACCAGAACCCAAGTCAAGTCTCAAGTCTTCTCTTCATGCATCAAGGCAAGTCTCAAGCTATAAGAAATGTGACTCGAGTCCAAGTCATGTGACTCGAGTCCTCACCTCCGCTATTAGCCTATGGAAAAGGATTGGAAGTACACAGTATTACTGCGTAGGTACTTGATAAAAATCTCCAGAATGCATAATGTACTTACAACAGTGTAACACTGTATTTCAATCGCTTCATTAAATAAATAAATGAATAAATAAAAATGATGCTGTTACACCATACCTGTAGAGTAATTTTGTGTATTTAAAAAAACTTTTCCATAGGTTAATACACAGGTTAATACAGTGGAATAAGGCCGTGTGTGTGTGTGTGTGTGTGTGTGACTATGTGCAGTATCAGTATTCAGCGCTCTGCCACTCAACAGTCGGACCAGCAGCCATGAAAACAACTGCAGACATTCGCCTCTCTCCTGGTTCCAGCTGAATTCCTTCAGTATTTCTGCTGAATAAAACATCCAGGTGAGCCGAGCAGCGGCAGCCATCACAGTAATCCCCCCGCCAACCCGCCTGTCTGCCCCGCGTTAGTGCTGCGGTTTGTTCTCTCACTCTCTCTCTCTCTCTCTCTCTATCTCCCAAATGTAGTAAAATAATCATTAGTGTATGTTTTACCTTACTTGGGAGTGCCAGAGGGGTGGAGTTTACCACTTCAGAACAGTCAGATAGTGTTAGATGAGTTGTCGATTTAAAAAAAAAACAAAAAAAGTATACAGAGTTGACTTTGAAATTGTCTAAACTTTCTGGCACTCTCAACTGGTTTTGTTCTGTGTGTTAATTCCCACCCATTTGGTACTCAAAGTAGGTGAGCAATGAATCGAAAAAACATCAAAATCACAATTTGAATTCATGCAATGTCCAAAGCCGCAGAGGCTGCAATTAACTGCTTAAGAGAGGGTTGCCTCCAAAATGAATTTCTAATCAAGGTGTTTTAGTCTAACTTTGGTCCATGAATCAAGTACAATATCGGTGAAAACTTTTCTTCAGACTCAAACTCAGTAAATCCTGAACACTGACTTCACTTTTCATGACAAGAATGACAAGAAAAATTGCAGTTTAAAATTGCAATTGCAATATTCTGTCAAATAATCGCAATAGATTTTTTTGTCAATATCGTTTAGCCCTACTATAAATGATTTGCTATGCATAGAATTGGTCAATACACTATAAAACCTAAGTGTGATTTGGATTGGCCCCCAACACCTCATATCTTCATTTTACTGGGTTTTATGGTTAATGTCTGAGATTATCAGGGTCTAAATATTGAGGTTAATAATTCCTATTATCATGGTTGATTTAGAAATTGAAGCTTAATCTACCGTTGCACTCGTAAATTGCTCTGGAAAAGGGCGTATGCTAAGTGTCTAAAATGTAATTTACTGTAAATGTCATGTAACTTTTTCATAGTTACACTTTGTTGCAAAATGCTATATATTCCAGTTTGGGGAAAAAAAAGGTACCTGAAGTCCATCAATGAATAGTTAAACAAACAAAAAACATGACTGTTCTTGTAAGTGAAGATCATAAGATGACTCAGAACTTAAATAGTAACCTGTGCTTCACTTTCTTGCTGTGTAAGAGTAGGTATCTTTGATCATATATCATCTCGTCTTGAAATATGAAACTTCAAATATAGAAACTTTTTTTCCACACGTCAAGTCAAAAAAATGACCAAATAAAATTCCAAATTCCAAGGTGTTCCTCAAAAACAACATGCGTGTCTGTTCTGACTTCATATTAGTTTCAGTGTTGTGGATGTTGTGGTCGTTCCTGCCTCAGTGTCCAGTGGTAATTGCTAGGTAAGGAAAAACATGAGAGAGAAAACACATTTTATATCAGTACAGTCAGATATGTCTGGAGGCTAAAATACCTTCATATTCTGAATCTAATTATCTCAGCGAACAACCAGCAAACCCAATAAAATCCAGACAGGTCAAGACTCGAATGGTAGGTCAAGACCGCTGAATATCTTCCACAGCTAGTTCGTACAGAAATGTTTACTGGCTTGTTAACCTCAATATTTGGATCCTGATTATCCCAGATTCAGCATTAAACCACCCCACGCAGCAAAATCAAAACAAGTGAGAAGGCAGTGAAAGCTGCTGAGGAGTCTGGCTTTCAAAACTCACTTTCTGCCCCTTACTCTGTTTTAATCACTATTTCTTAAATGGGCAACAGTGTCTCATAACATTTTGTGACTCTGAAACGCAGATTACACTCTGTGGACACAAATTACATGACGATTACATGTGTTCCTCCACCATGAATCGAAATTATGTGACTGCTCACTGTGGCCTCTCATGGCTTGCTGCTTAAATAAGACAACAAATCTGTCACAAAAAGTATATAAAAGCTTTGTGTATTAATCTCAAAGAGTAGCTGAATCATTTCATTGTCATTGTTTCAGTAGGTCAGGATTAGGGTTGAGGGGATGATGATGCAAATCTCTTCAGAGTACCTACAGGTTTCAGAAAGACTACCTGGAATTGAATTTAAGAGCAATTTAACTCACTTTCTGCCCCTTACTCTGTTTTAATCACTATTTCTTAAATGGGCAACAGTGTCTCATAACATTTTGTGACTCTGAAACGCAGATTACACTCTGTGGACACAAATTACATGACGATTATGCTCCTCCACCATGAATCGAAATTATGTGCCAAGAGCATGAATTGGACACGCCATTTTCTCCTGTTCATCATGTGAAATTACGTTTAGGCAAGTAAGACAGCTTGGGTTAGGGTTAGGTTTACGCAACTAAAATTGTGGTTATGTTTAGGATCAGGTTTTTGTCATGGTTAAATAAGAAACACTCGCTAAAAAGTCAAACTTTTAACAATAACAATAGCAAAGCTATGAGTTGGGAAGTTGATGGCTGATATCTTTGCGCAATTTCAGTCAAACTGTTTGCTGTTTCTATTTGCATCTCCTTCATGTAATCCTTTGAAAAGAGATTTCTCTCACTGTTGGAGCACAAATTTGCATTTTAAGACATCATGCTCAATTCACAGAGAGATTGACGCTAAATGCAGTATTCGGTGAGCAAACCATTCTAGTTGGAACGCGACTATCAGAAATAACCAATCAAATGTGAGTCATGAAAGAAAATTGTGGCAATCAACACTGCCAGCTAACCAGTGTATTATATTAAGATTGTGAGAGAGAGATTAAATGTTTGGTATTGAATTCACCATATATATAACATTTGTAACTGGACTATTCCAGATACCAACGGCTAAATGCAGTAAACATTCTACGGCCGCTGCAGGGTCAAGACGGCTCAATATTTCTCATTCTCTTCCATCTATACATCTATGTATCTTTCTATCCATGAATACATAAAGCGCGGACAGATTGCTTTGTTAAGTGCTCCGCTCCCCGCGCTCTAACAGGGTCACCCCCCACCCCCCCCCACCCCGCGACCGCAGCTGAAAATGAGACATGCGCTCGGCATTAAAGACCCATCAGATTCCAACCTCCAGGACGAGTGAGGAGAGAAAATAATCCATTTTCGCCAGCTATTGATTGAACCATCATGTTTCTCCTTATCTCTGGCATTACTGAGTCTGTGAAATCAATAGCCGGGGCTGATTAGCTGGTGTAGCTGTCTTTAGCCAGGAGCGGAGGAAGCCTGCGTCCCTATCGCTCACATTTACTGAGTTCAGCATCACACTGGATTCAATTGGCGATTACGACTGAAGAGTCTCACGCCCAAATTAGATTTGTCCATTATTTGAATTTTACACCCTTTTACGCCCTAATAGAATGGTAAAATTTACTGAGAATTTGTTGAAATATTGAAGTATGATCATCAGGAACCCTTCAATTTTAGACAGGTAATCTGTCATTTTTAGAAGGTTAAACTAGCAGATCGATCCTGGTAGTAATGTTGGTTCATCGATGTGGCTGAATTAAATTAAGCACTATAAAAAAGAAAAAAACTGTTTCTATCACTGAAGACCCTGAAATATCTTGAGATGTAACTGAGAAGTTCAATTAAAAAATGGATAGAAAGGTACAGAGCCCGTCTGGTGACATATCTTGTTAATAAAATAATGCATGGCCACACCTTATTACCACGTGGGAACAGGATCCTAATGAGTGAACGCAACTTAGTAATGTGTTGTGGTCACAACTTTGTAACATTAACATGACATGTCACCAGACAGGTTACGTAGCATCATAGAAATTTTGAAATTAAACTTTATTTGCTCCAAAGCATTTATTGGTATACTGTTTCAGGGTGATTGGTGATTTTTGTGTTTTCTCTTCAATTGAAGGACTACATGGTTCTCTATGGGATGAGTCTACAACCATTGGTCTTATGGAACCATTTCAAAAATCATGGTGGGCAAACTCAAAATATGTATGTAGAATGTAGCTGTGTTTTTTATAGTTGCTAATGATATGTAGATATATAAAACAAGATATATACTGTGGCATTTCAGAATTAAATCCTTCCATTAATTAAGAGGTGAATTTCAGGTAGCAGACTTTTTCCAAAATGGATATGTAGTGTTTTGGAATGAAAACCTTTAATTGATTATGTAAAATGGGATGTGAGGGCCGTGTGAAGGTCAGAGACGTGAGGGGTCATAGTTCAACTTGAGTTTGAAGTACAAACTAGAGGGAGTTTACCATTATAGGCTCTCTCTCTCTAACTCTCACACACACACACTCACACACACTCATAAACACACAAAACCTCACAGCAGCTAGTAGAAACAAATCAATGCCAATTCTGATTGGCCCAGTGAGCTATGACAGAGGAAGCTGATTGGATGAGCACCAGTGAAGTGCTTCAGGCAATGTTTGTAATGTGCGTGTGTGTGTGTGTGTGTGTGTGTGTGTGTGTGTGTGTATTATTGTTGGTCTAGTTCCCAGTAATCTCTCTTCTATAGATTTTACAGCCTCTATTTCCCTCCCTCATTATCAGCTTCATTTACTCTGCACCGATAGAAACTGTATGGAGCTGAGTAGTGTGTGTGTGTGTGTGTTATCATCACTTAATATCTTAAACTATTTTACTTTTGTTTTTTTAGGTAATAATACAACTAATACTACTGTGGGACCATGCCTACTGTTTATAATAGTACTACTACCACCTCTAGTACTGATACTACTACAACTACTACTACTACTGATACTACAACTACTAGTACCACTACTACTACTGATAATACAACTACTTCTACCACTACTACTCATACTACTAGTGCCACTACTATCACCTCCAGTACCCATACTTCTACTACGACTGATACTAATACTACTACCAACACTACTCACACTACTACCACCTCTAGTACTGATACTACTACTACTACTGATAGTACTACTACTACTACTACTCATACTACTACTACTACCTCTACTAATAATACTATAAACTATAGCACAGCATACGGTACAAAGTTAAACAGCGCTGTAAAATAAAAGCAGCCTAACATTCAGTATGGCAGTTCAGCTCAGCTCTCTATCATCTGAAAACTATTACAGCTGTGTTATTGGCTGAGGATGAGGCCATTCATATTGTAACTTTAAATTATATCCAGCATTATTTCCACCTGAGCGATAAATCATGTGCACAGTGTTGAGAGTCTGCGGGTCTCGGGCCATCTGTATTGTTGACAGATGAACAGAGACGATACAAAACTGTAGAGATGTCGAGTCTGACTCTTTAAAAGAATGTGCTAATCTCTATATCTTTTGTAGGTTTTAGGCTTAGGCCATCCATAATTTTGAGATAGGAGCCAATTTAAGATTATTATTAAACTGGCAAAATTGGTACCATCTTTTACAGCACTTCTTAAAAGTTGCTTTTGTAGGCTTCCTGTTATGTGATCCTGTTTTTACGATTATAGATGTATATATTTCTTAATCGTCTTTTCTTTTTTTTCTTGCGCCACCTTCTTATTTTTACTTGTTTTAATTGATTCCATGAGTATAATGTTTGCTTTTATTTAATTGATGAAGCACTTTGTGTTGCATTGCCTGCTGATGGTTTGGGAGTGTAAGAAGAACTTTATAGCGCCTATCAAGTGAATTAATAATCATAATAAACTTTATTTAAACAGCACTTTTCAAAAAAAGGTTACAAAGTGCTTTACAAAATAAGATAAAATCAGGAATAAACAGAGTTCAAAATTGGGCTGGAGTTTAGTCTATCCATATTGTTTAGAGACAAAATGCAAGTTTCATTGCTAAACGAGACATCCACCACTTGAAAAACATTCCACCAACTGTTGACAAAAGGTGAAATTAAGTGTGGAATATATATTCATATTTTAGAGATTTGGACTGATAAACCTCAGGTAATGATTTTCTTCCAAAGTGGATCTGTATAGTACAGTACCATTGCAATGTGTTGTACCAATACTGAATATATAAACAGATTTTGACAAATTATTTTGAAGCGTACCAATACTGAATATGCTTTGGTTCCTTATCAGCACACTTGAAGATACCTGAACTGAATTAATGAATGATAAATGTAGAGTTTAGTCCATCCATATGTTTGACAGATCAGTGGTGGGACAGTAAAGAATGAAGATCCAGCCTGGAGGAATGGATGATGTGTAGAAATTCCATATACCACTGAGTGTATCCAATGTATCATCTTAAAAAGTGTGTGTGTGTGTGTGTGTGTATGTGTGTGTGTGTGTGTGTGTGTGTGTGTGTGTGTGTGCATGTGTGTTGTTTTGGTGTGTGTGTGTGCGTGTATGTGTGTTCATTTAGGAGAAGCCTACTACTATATCATTCTTAAGTGTATCTCATCTTATTTCTCCTTCCACACACACACACACACACACACACATATACACACACACTAGGGACACATTTGTCTTTCTACGTTTCCATGTTTATCTGTCATCTTGCTGTGGAGTGGTTCCTCACTGCATGTCCGCTGCTCTGTTCCTCAGAAAAATACCTCTGTTTTATTTCACTTTGCTTCGTTTTATCTTCATATTTTCTGTCGGTACAGTGAGGCATGTAGGTCTGGCTTTGCTGATACTACTGTTTTAACAGGATTTAACCTGTAGGCTAGGACAATCATAGTTGAAAGCTGTCAGTCTACTGTCACCACTACTAGTACCACAGGTAGTACTACAAATATTACTATCATTACTATCACCTATCACTACTATTACAACCAACAATAACAGTTTTTTGTATCATGTTTGTTTTTTGAAAATCAAAAGAAAAACATGCACAGCCAAAAGAAAGGCGCTGGATCAACGAAAGTGGAATACAACAGAAGATCCGCACACAGAAATGCTCCCATAAAAATTTAATGAAGAAGTGACGTCTCGTGCAAAGAGCTCTCCCTCAGACTTTCATGTGTTTTGATGTGAAATCCACATTACAGTGGTTGCCGTTGTAGAAGTCCTGCTTCATGCATTTATCCTGGGAGAAAAGTCTTTCTACAACATTACACAGTAGAGCCAAATCAATATTATAACACACAACTCTAGTGTCTCTCAGCCAACTAGCTACCAGAGCTTTCCTTGTACTTCCTGACGGCTAAACAGAGAGCAAAACCTGATTTTTCCAAACAAGTCCTCCTGGGGACGGAGCCGAGGTGAAACAGTTGTTCAGGAAGTATGCGGTAAAACGTGGGACTTCAGTATATCTACATGGTGTATATCTACAGCAAAAAAGACTGTCACTAAGCATACAATATTGATGGTAACCAATGGCAACACATCTCTATGTTATGTTGTGACATTAAAATCTATGAGTTATGGATCACTTATGGATTTAGAACTCAATGGTCCTATTTCCACCTTCATACTAGTATATCTAATTTTTCCTGTGTGTGTGTGTGTGTGTGTGTGTGTGTGTGTGTGTGTGTGTGTGTGTGTGTGTGTGTGTAACTCGATTTGATTTTGTACTTTATTTCGCACTTTTTGCACTTCATTTGCAGTGCATAATATTGGATCTGGTATTGTTTCCCATTTTTGTTTTTTCAGTGTCTGGTTCAGTGTGGTAGGAGTGTCTTCGTTTTTTTTACTTGAGCTGTTGGTTTATTCCGGAGAATTTCTGTGTTCTATATTTCTGATGTTTGTTGTTGTCGATGTTTTTATGTTTTTTATGTAACCCTGATGTGTTTCGGTGCCCGCTGCAGACCAAATTTCCTTCGGGATAGTAATAAAGTTGAAGTTGAAGCTGAAGTTGAAGTGTGTGAGCGCGTTGAACTTACAGACAGTGAACGACAGTCCTCCCGTCCCCTCCGTCGTACTGCTCCTGCCATTTAGCCAGCCTCCTGACCAACTGGAGGATAGAGCGCTTGGAAAGGGGCGTGTCCCTGTAGGCCGGCCAGCCAATGAACTGGAAGTGCTGCACCAGACGGTAGCCGTCCTGAGGCTGAGGAGGGAGGAGGAGAGAGGAGGGATTAGGATTTTTATCGCCATCGTCAGCATCATCATTATCATAAAAACGCAGTAATTCACTGGGAAATATAAAGATAGGTAAACAATTGAAAACACTTTTAAGTGCTATGTGTAGCATTTTAATATCATATCATCATACATATCATTGTCAAATTAATTGTGACACCTTGGTATAATTACAGTAAACAAACTAGACTAGAATGGTCAAGACGATCGGTCGCCTCTATCTCACACCAGCGGTATTGATATCTCCAAATTATGACAACATTTCCCATAAACCATGTTGCTTTGCTGTCACAAAGAGCTTCTTCTGTCAAAAATGTTGTCTTTCACTTTACTGAAGAGAATAAAACATGTTGGAAGTGATTTCTCCATCTTCCTTTCCCTCCCTCCACCGTCTGCTGCCAGAAACTCTTTCAGCTTTAGCTCTGGAAGAACAGAACCTCTTCCTGTTTTGTGCCGTAAAGCGATCCAGCAGATTTCCCTCCAGATCCACCAGGTGAAGGAGAAACAATGGAGGATGCAGAGTAGAGGCTGAGAGAGGCTGACAGGCTTTTCGGCAATGATCTTGTTTGTCGGTGATAGTTAGACTAATATCGTAAAATTAATGCGGTCATGATTTATTGATATACAAATGATACCCTCGAGACCTTTAATGTGTTGTGGCCATTGCGCTCCAAGTAGTTGATGCATCTTTTTTATGTGTCTATTCAAAGGAATTGGATTGCACTCGACAAAGAAGACATCTTATAATGTTTAATTCAATTTCATGGCAGACAAAATGTTTTCAGCCCCCCGGCCCGAGGCGGTTGGCATCCGCTACCTAAAATACAAGACCGCCATCACTGTCAGACTGGCTTACTGCTGGGTTTAGCACACACACACACACACACACACACACTCTCTCTCTCCCTCTCTCTTATACTCAATCTTCCTCTCTCTCTTTCTTACTCCCTATACCTTTCTCCCTCTCCTTCCATCTCTCTCCGTCACCCTCTCTTTGTCTTCCTGTCCCTTTGTCCGTCTCCCGCCATCTTTCTCTCCCCCTCCTTTCATTCTCCTACACTCCTTCTCTCCATCCCTCTCTTCCCCTCCCCCAACCTCCTCTCCTTCTCTCTCTCTCTGTCTCACTCAGTTTGCTGGGTGGTACAGAATAGGCCAGGTGACAGCAACTCCCCCAGTGTGGGAAGTACTGTTGTGGCGATGATATGAGCCATTTCACGCTAGACTGGTGATGTGTTGCGTGTGTGTGTGTGTGTGTCTGTGTGTGTGTGTGTGAGTGTGTGTGTGTGTGTGTGTGTGTGTGACAGAGAGAGAGTGGTGCTGGGGAGTTTAAGGACTATAGGAGTAAGGAGACGATAAGGGCACCATGCACTGGAGACCTATTGTCATGGATAGATGGGTGAGAAAATGAGAAGAGAAGGGGGAAACGAGAAGAGAGGAAAGAGGGGAGACAAGTTCTTGACATTTTTTTTGCTGAAGCCAAGAACTACTTCAGCCAGTCAAAACGTTTGTCTGGTTATTACTTCACGGAGTACAGAGGCACTTTTCCCATTGAGCAGTTGAGCCATGCTGAATGTACTTACTGTAAGTCGCTTTGGACAAAAGCTTCTGCAAAATGACATAATGTAATGTAATTAATTAATTATAATTAACTCAACCAGGGCTCAGTTAGCTCAGCGGCTGTAGAGTGTTTGCTACCAATTACAAGCTAGCTAGCTGCTATCTTGAAAGAGAAATTAATTAAAGAAACATAACGAATAAAGTAAACAAATGATCTGGTTTAGACTGTATAGAAAGAGATTGGGTTAATGTTAACTAGCTAACCAGCTAATAGAGGACACTTCATAGCTAAAACTTACCAAGCCAGCAAAGGGTGAGCTAGCTTTTCTGTGCATGCAGTTAGCTATTAGCTTGCATTAGCTAACCTAGGAATTCAAAGAAGTAGCTATTTGGTAGGCCTAGCTAACAGACTTTTGACTGGAGACCAAGACTCTCCCCAAAATGCACCTGAACAGGCTGTCACAACAGACAGGGCAGGAGATCATCCCCGCAACAGCCAAAGTGTGTCCATCAAGAGCCATGTGTGTCCTGTCAAAGTGTTCTTGAGCAAGGCACTGAGACCCAACCTGATCACTCACTGTAGGCTGCTCTGGATGAGAGCAGCAGCTTAATGTCAGGAAGAAAATGTAAATGTATTGGTCAGCTGAGGTCATTGGAAACCTTGAATTCTGTTTTTATTGATCAAAGCATTGTAAACAAAAATATTGATGTTAAAAAATGTGTAAACTCCTCAGCTTGAGACTTTCCTCAGGTCATACCTGAGGGCCGAAACTTTGTATGTTATCTCAGTAAAAGAGAAAGATATTTTAAATTCAATTAAGAAAGTGTGTATGAGAGTTGCTTTGCATATTATGGGCAAAGTTCTTCTCCAATGCTGCAACTACCAATACTCAACTTTATTTCATACCACAAGGGAGAATTTTGTGTTTCCCCTTCCCTGTGTTCCTAGTGCTCCCCTGTCTGTCTTTCTCTCTCGGTCTATGTTTTGTTTGTGTGTGTATTGGTGTGGGCGTGGTCTCCCTTCCTCGTTTTCCTGGCTCCCGGCTCTACTCGTCCTGCACGCCTGTTCCCACTTCTCATCAGCCCTTCATGTGTGCTTCATGTCTTGCTCTCGAGCTTTTGTAACCTGAGACCTGTTACCTGCCTGTTTTGGACCTTGCCTGTATATTGGACTTTCGACCCTTACCTGCCTCACCATCCCGTAAGCCCTTGTACCTCACTGTGTAATAAAATCACTCACTGCATCAGCTCTGCCTCAGGCAACTGCGTTTGGGTCCTATCCCCTGTGTTCCTGGTTCCCTGCTAGCACCAGCCGTGACAAGACTTACATCGGATCCATGAGTATTTGCTTAACATCTCATTTTTAAACCTTGAACTCGCTGCTTTTATTGAACAAAATACCGCTTTGCAAGTGTGAAGGCATTGAGCATGTGCGTACCCTGGCCATGTTGCAGATCCTGAAGATGCGGTTGATGATGTCTTCGTCAATGTCTGCCGATATGAATTCGACTTGAATGGGACCGTAGCAACACGAACTCTTCTCCGGCCAGTACTGCATACACAACTATAGAAGTGAAACAGAGAGAGAGAGAGAGAGAAAGACAGAGAGAAAGAGTAGGGAGAGATGGAGGGAGAGTAGGAAAGAGAGAAAAAGAGAGAAAAGAGAAAGAGAGGTTTAACACGCACATTCAAATAGACTTTCTTCCAAATGGCATAACAGCAGAAGGTATAATGAGAAATATGTTTTCACAAAACGTTGCATGAATTCACCCCATCGATTATGAAGATTACCGCAGCTGTGACTGGACATGAATTCAATTTTCAAGTTCTTATACTTCCACACTAAGGCCTGATAAAAAGACTTATCTGCACACGGAACATAATGCTCTATGCAGGACCAAAATGAGAAAAACCTGAGTCACAGAAAAATAACAAATGAAAATAGGACTGTAATTTTACCTCATTTTCCATCTATACAACCGCCAGACAGAGAAGCGGAATAATGTCAACTTTGATCCAACTTAGTTTTTTTTTTTTACCAATCTTTACTCACTTTTCTCCATTTCAGAAAAATGCCATGCAGATGTGAGCTGAGAATGGCTAATTTACAGTCAGCAACATCGGGGCAAGTGAGGTAACTGAGTCTCGTCTAGGTTGATGAACTTATACATTTTAGGCATTTGGGCATTCTGTTTTCCTATGCAGCTTGAGTGTCTTGCTCAAAGGCACTGTGGCAGGATGGGCATGGTGGCTGCTGTGGGGATCAGACCTGAGATCTTTCAGTTACAGGACGGTGCGTCTAACCACTAGGCTGCTGTGATTTCCCATCCTGTCCCAGCAAAGGCAAACGGCAGTAACTTATTTTGTGTGTTTTAAACTGGTTGGTTCTCAACGTGGGGGTCTGGGGACCACCAGCGGTGCTTGAAGGGGTTCCAGGCGGTCCCCAGCAAACTGATGAATTGTTAAACTTCAGCTTTATTTCATTTACAAAAAGTTAACAAAATTAGAGAATGTAGAGGAATGACTGTTTTGATCATAGTTTCTCTGTTATCTCTCTGCCTACAATACAGATAGTCGTGGAATTCTGGACAAAATCATATCTAACAATAAGGATATTCTCAGATTTGGGTTCAAGAGACAAAATCTCATCAAATGGGGGTCCATGGCTCTAATGTGGACTAAATTAGGGTCCTTGATATGAAACAGGTTGAGAATCACTGTTTTAAACCATCAGTTATACCCATAAATGTGATTAATTGATAAACAAATCAAAAAAACAAAACAGTAAAAAAAAAATAATTAAAAAACAACATTTTTTGTCAGGGTAAGAGATGAACTCCCCCACAGCTATGGTGCGGTACAGTGTATTTACCAGAGGGTCACAGGTTCAAATCCCGCAACAGCCTGTGTGTGTGTGTGTGTGTCCATCAGCAAACATGCATCAAAGTGTGATTGAGCAAAACACTGAACGCCTACCTGCTCAATTAGAATGAAAAATGTTGAATCTTACTTTCATTCCTGCTTGAGGGATTTATATCAAAGTCAAATTGGCCAACATATCATCCGTAAAAAGGATGGATGAGCTTTTGAATAGGATGTGTTTGCATCGCTTGAACACCGTCACAAAAACAGAGTCCTTTATGATTTCAGATCAATATGAACAGCACTGACCAAGTGTTCCAGCCACTGGAAAGGTCTGTGGTGAAATGACTGTGTGCTTCGGGAAGGATTTCAACATTTAAAGGAAACCTGTGTGTAGGCCTAATATTTTCCAAAGGTATCATAACTGCCCAACCTTCAGCAGTCCATGCTGCACATTAGGGCTGGGTGATATGGTTGAAATCAATATCATGATAATCATAAGGATTTTTCTCGATATCAATATGTATCACGACATGGTTCATGTATGCAAAATCACGTTAAATAATCAAATTAATGTTCATCTCATTGAATCGAATGGTGATGTTAGGTGTAATGTCAAACAAAACAGAAATATTCAAATAATATTCCTACCGTACCTCATTTTATGAGAGTTTTTAAGTAAAATTTGCTTGTCATCATAAATTTAGACAGCAGAAATTTGTGTCACGATATTAAAATATCTTCATATCATCACGATATGATTCCACTGAAAGACGATAAATGATAATATTATTAATTAATTAATTAATTAATTAATTAATTATCGCCCAGCCCTACTGCACATACTAGAAACTTTTAGACAGCAGGTTTGACTCCTGCTATATTTTATATTTGGGAAGGTTTTTATAAATGTATGAATTCAAATACAGAAAAAAAAAGAAGATGCACTTCAAGCTCCTTAATTATTTACTTATTTTTACCTGCACACATTAGTAATTAGTTTCTCTTCTGTATTTGATCACAGTGCCTCGGTTTCATCATGGTGCAAATAAACTAAACTACATCTAAAAACTCCTCAGCTGCCTATGGGCACAGCACCAAGGCTAAGACTGTCAATATCCATTCGCATTCATAAAATAGTCTGTCTGTGTATTGATTAGGCCCTGTGATGTTAGGGTCGATCTGTCCGGCCTTTTTCTGAAGCTAAGTAAGACAGAGGAAAAGAAAACAGATAGTGAATATGGCTAATTTGTATGTGTGTGTGTGTGTGTACCTGCGCTGCGTCCATCTCATTGAGCATGACGATGGAGGAGCAGTTGTAGTCGAACACCAGCCTCCAGAAGTCAGCCATGGTGTTTGGCAAAGGATGCTGGGTAACGATGAAGGCCGCTGGCTGTTTGTGGCTCTGAAGTGTGGAGGAGGATCGCAATGAAAGAGCAGCAATAAACACAAGATGGGTAAACAACAGGAGAAGCAAGCAGAACAATGGTAAGAGAAATACATCTCATATTATATCGTAGGTACAGTCTTTGTCATTATCTCTTTCTAACATGCTATAAACACACACACACACAAATTTGTATTACTATTCTTGACTTTTTGGTCCACATAAGTATATAAGAAACACACACACACACATACACACATATCCCCAAACACACAACTTACATCCATTAACGCAGCATTGATGTAGTTGGAGCTCTCTCCATCCACAGATATGAGGAAAGGCAGGCAGCGGTCGGCTGACAGAACGTCCATGCTGCGGTTCTTGTCGTGGTTCCTGGGCAGCAGGCCCACGCTGCAGTCCTCCGGACGGACTCTAGGGGTCACTATGTTCAGAGTCTGACAGAGAGACGAGTAGAGTTAGAATAAAGGTAATCCAAGTCGAGATAACTGGAGTGAAGAGATGTACAGATGATTCAAGAAAAGTAGAGTGGAGCAGAGTAGACTAGAAATAATTAATGTAAAAAAGAAATGATTAGATTGGAGCAGAGTAGAAAAGATTAGAGTACAGTACAGTAGAACAGTGTAGAACAGAGATGGCTAGGGTAAATTTGAGATGATAAGAGTCGAGTAGAGCTGAGATGATGAGAGTAGAGTAGAACAAAGGAAATTTAGAGGTGATTAAAGTACATTAGAGTGGAAACGATTTAGAGTGAAGTATGGTCTCTATGTTCAGAGTATACACAGAATAAATATTATGCGAGGATGGCTGTGTGTGTGTGTGTGTGTGTCTGTGTGTGTGTGTGTACCAACCTGGAACTCGTCTTTGATCTGGCTGGAGTTGGTCTGTGGGTCCAGTCTGCTGATGTTGTAGTAAATGGCTCTGAACTCACACACTGGGATGGCTGTGTTCCCACATAGACACGCCTCCAAGATGGCGTCATGCACAAACACATACTGCTCCTGTGATATGAGCAAAAACACATAATCGGTTAGTAACAAAGGAATGGTGGAACTGTAACCATAGAAACATCTGTTGTTAGTATCCATGAGCTACACTGTAGCAGAACTGTAACCATAGAAACATCTGTTGCTAGTATCCATGAGCTACACTGTAGCAGAACTGTAGCTAGCATGCATGGCTACACTGGAGCAGGGCTGTAACCATAGCAACAGAAACAAATCCAGTAAGATCGTTGTTGAGCCGCGAACGAGCTATAGTAAGTTTTATTTCTGAATAAATTAAAACCTTCCATGTTTCTAGCCTCGGTTAGCCAAGTGATTATTTGCAGTAACCAAGGAGTAACGTCTTTGTGCCACAAGGTGGCGCCAGTCAACAAAATGGATCAGATTTCTTGACTGCGGAGTGATGTGATTAGATGGAAACAGCAGTCTGTTATTCAGAAATACCAGAACTCAGAATGCCTTCTTTGGCCAATCAGAATTGAGTATTCAACAAAGCTGTGTAATAAGTAAGTCAATGACCAACATTCAGTATTTTGTGTCACTAAAACCTATACAGGTCATTGATCCGTCACATTGCGCTGGGCTTTATATCAAGTAGCAAGGTTGTGAGAAACATTTAAAACCACGGTCGAAGACTTTGCTCACTGTAAAGATAATATATAAATTCCTAAATAGATGTCGGATCCTCGTCTTGATTCTCGTTTTCTCCCTGCGGCTCTCTGAGAAAAGCAGTGACACCGCTGGGCAGGAGGAACCGTCTTGATGATTTCAGCTGCATCTCCTGCCTTTTCAAGCCTCCGACAAAACTCAAAACGTTCAACTGCGAACACCCTTTTTGTTTTCTTTGTGTGTGCGGATGTATTATTTGTGTGCCTGCGCTCTCTCGGCAGCCTGAAAGTGAATTAAAAGGGAGTAGAGCTTTGCCCTGCGGTGCTGCTGTGCTCTGGATCAAGTGTCCTCTTTGTGCTCCAACCAACTAGCTCGCTTTTAAAAGCATCAGCCACTGTGAGCCACAACAGCCACCCTGCATGTTAATTTACCTCTGCTCTCTCTCTCTCTCTCTCTCTCTCTCTAGCCCTATCTCACTTTCTTTTCCCCTTTATTTCTGTCCGGTTTTCTCTCATACTCTTTCACTCTCTCGCTTTTGCTTGCTCTTCCTCCATTTCTTTCTCTCTTTCTTTCTCTTTCCCTCTCTCTTTCTCTCTATCTGTCACGTCTCTCTTTCTCTCTCTCTCTCTCTCTCTCTCTCTCTCTCTCTCTCTCTCTGTCGAATGTTAATTGTTGCCCTTGGAGGGGAGAGGAGAGTTTTAAAAGCCTCATGACCTCTCCTGGCCATTACCTACTCCAGTGCGACACACACACACACACACACACACACACACACACAGGTACGCACACACAAACGCACACACAAACGCACACACACACACACACACACACACACACACACACACACACCACATACACAAACTCAGGGATATATAGCCACGCACATGCACACAAACACACATAATGCATACTGGCACGGGCATAATAAGTGCACACATACATAAACACACACACACACACACACACACACACACACATTCACACACTTAAACACACACACACACCTCTTTCCCCCTGTGCCTTTTAAAAGATTAATTGCTTTGTGTTGTGCGGAGCAGGATTATAATAGCGTCGAGCGGTGCTTCAGCACTGACACAAATTGCTCCCACACATATTCAGAAGGCAGGGCAGGATGCATTTAGCTTGGTTTCAAGAGCCACAAACACACACACATTCACACACAAGCGCACGTACACACACACACACACACACACAGGACTGGCTTTCATACCACTGCTGTTGTATGAAAACCCTGTAAGTGAAAACCCTGGGTAAGTTTCACAAACCTAGCTCCTCTGAGTCCCATTCAGAACTCAAAAATTTCGAGCTCAAAGTTTCAGCCGTCAAACTGAAAAAGAGTGTGTTTTTCTTCTCTCCTGGTTAAGCTGACTTTCTGGAGATGTGAGGTTGTCGTCAGCGGTGAAAATGAAACGCAGAGGCGGGATGGATTAGTTTGGCTTAGAGTAGCTTAGAGCAGAAATGAATAGTTTTGCTCCAAAATGAGACACCCGTCAATTGAAGACACCTACTCTTGCAAAACGATTGATTGTACAAAATTAGAACAAATCATGATGCTTTGTAATGGATAACAAGTAACCTCAGCTTGGAAAAAAATGACACTTATACAGACTGGATCCTCTATATTTTAGAGCTACTGAACGATAAATCTCAGGTAATGATTTGCTTCCAAAATTGATCTATAGCATTTTGGAAATTGTTCAATTCTGCCTTGATGAAGGAAAACAATACACACACAGACATTTCACAGACCTCAGGTAATTTCTATGTTAATAATGAAATATACTGGATGTTCTCCATTGTCTTATACTGTATGTTGTTATACTGTACTTATGCTGTATTTGTAAAATGGCTGTAAACTGTAAATGTAGAGCTTTGGAAGTGAAATAATGAAATGTATTTTTTTCCCTCTTAAGTCAATTAGATCTCAGATCAGAGCTGCAGGTTAAACTGAAGTGATTTGACTTTGGGAGTTGTTAAAAAAGAAGCTGCCTGTCTCCAAATCTCCCTCTTCATTTACGGAACTACCAGTTCAATTATGGAAACAAATCTATTGAGTAAGCCTTGGTTAGCCTTAGTTGTCTCAATAATAGAAACTATTCTAATGAGTAAAATCGGTCTATCCCTGTTTGACCCTGCAGGAGAAACCAGTCTAATGAGAACAGTCTTCCAGCCCTTTTGGCCCTGGAAGAAACCAAACTCATGTTTAAACTTAGTTGTAACTTAGTTGGAATAGCTCAAAAGTGATGCAAAGAGTAACTTGCTGTGTGTGTGTGTGTGTGTGTGTGTGTGTGTGTGTGTGTGTGTGTGTGTGTGTGTGTGCGTGTGTGTGTGTGTGTGTGTGTGTGTGTGTGTGTGTGTTTGTGTGTCTCTGTCTCACACTGTATGCCTGGTCACAAACTGAACTGAGAGCTGCCACATACACACACTGGCACAAAGAATCATAAATCTGTGTGTGTGTGTGTTTGAACGTGTGTGCATGTGTGTGTGTGTGTGTTTGATTTAGAGAGAGTGTGTGTGTATAGTGTGTGTGTGTGTGGGGGTGTGTGTGTGTACTAGAGTCATCTATTATTCAGGGAGTGTTTAATATTGATAGGCTGATTGGGATGGATGATACATGACTGGAAGGAGTACTGAGATACTGAGATACACTATCTCTCTTTCTCTGTCCCTCCTCTCTTTTTACTACTCTCTCTCTCTCTCTCTCTCTCTCTCTCTCTCTTTATAGATAGATAGATGGATAGATGGATGGATAGATATGATTGAATGGGTCATGATCTTCACAAAGTAAATGTGTGTGTTGAATGCATGTTTCTGCACTCGATTGTGTAGGAGAACTCATGACAAAAGCTGCAGTTCCCATCAATAAACATTATTCATGATCCACAATAAACCCTCGGGACGCAGAACTTCATGACGCTGCTGTCGTGGAAAAACTACGCAACTGCACATTTTTTCTTTTTTTTTTTTCCTTTTCTTTTTACTGGAATTGACAGTTTCCATACTCATCTATGTGCTGAGTGATTTTCATCAGCCTCGGGCCCTTGAAACCGTTAAAGCCCTCGGTGTATAATTTAAAAAATACGTGGGTCTTAATGAGGAATTAAGCAGGTTTCTTCATTTCTGAAACAACATACTTTTTTGCAGATTCATGGTTGCTGTCCATCAACAGTGTGTGTGAGTGTGTGTGTGTATGTGTATGTGTGTGTGTGCCACCCACCTCTGTCTGAACCATGTTGACTCGTTGTGACCTCAGCTCTCGGATGCAGTTGAAGATGTCGACCACGCCTTCGTTCTCCGCCATGTCCAACATGATGTCCACCGCGATGAAGCAGCCCGTCCTGCCTGCTCCGGCACTGTGGAGGGAGACAAACAACCATCATATTAATAAATGAATGATAAAATATTGCTAATAACAGCATTTGAGCTCATTTCAGCCTTGTGATGTCCACAGCTATGAAAAAGTCTGTCCTCCTGGCACTGGCACTATGCAGAAAGAGAAATAAACATATCACCGATGCAGATAGATAAGAGGGCTTTCAGGTGATGTAACTCTCACTCTGGCGGCCATATTGGAGGTCCTCAGCTCTTGGGGAACAGTGGCTGTGAACATCTGACTAAGTTTCTAAACGTGCCAGATGGTTTGTTACACAGAACCATCTGGGGAGTCGTCCTTGGAAACTGTTTGGAAAAGGGCAGGCACTTTCAAAAAATACTTGGCAGGTGATTGGATGAACCATCTGTCTATCACCGTCTATCACGGGCTAACTTCAACCAATCAGGTAGTAGGACAGCGCCGAGGAGGAAAGACAACAACAAACTATGTAGTTAGCATGTTGGTAGATGACTCTTGCCGCCTTTGTAAGGGAAATTTGTGCATAAAGGGCATTCTTACACTCCAGTTCAGAAATAACTGATGTTATCTACGCTAGCCTCTTTAGGAGCCGCTATTGTTGTGAACGAACAGTCGCTTCTCGCTGTCGTCACACCTAAGCCACGCCCCCAGCTGCCCTCATAGGACGCTGATTGGTCCGCGCCACTGTGGTTCGGCCACAAACGCATAACTTGAAGCTTGGCAAGATGGATTCTTGCGTGATCGTGATCTCGCGAATCCAGCCGCCTCGCAAGGTAAACGACTTGTCCGTTTTAACAGAATTGAACCGACGGTTAATTTCTATGCTGTTTTTGACTGGTAACTGATCATTTCATCACTGATCCATCTGATTGATTTAGTGTTTAGATAATGTCAGCTTGTTAGCTAGCTAACCATAGTATCTGGTCAGCTAACCATCACTGTCTTGTTGTTAACACATCTGATTAGCACACTAGCTAACGTAGCTAGTAGAAGCTAGTGTTAGCATGTTCACATTAACATCAGTGTGTTTGCTGGCTAGTTAGCTAGCTAACAGTTTGTTCAGGTTAACTGAGCTGACTCTTCTCAAGCTACAACTCAGAGTGTTTTGGAGTAGAGACTAGGGCTAAAGACAAGACAGTTTACTGTGTCACAGTAACCAAATCCACCTTATCACACTATTCACTTTTACTGGGAACGTTACTGAATGGATCTACAGCCACACCACAACAAGCTGCATCTAGCTTGGTTGGTAGAGATGTAGGCTATTATTTATTTATTTATGTATTTATTATGAGATATGTTATGTATGTTAATATTATTTGTGCACAGCCAGTTATCCAAAAGACCTCCATGATGGTGCCAGATGTCGTTGCTAGGAGAGAGACAGATAGATAGATAGATAGATAGATAGATAGATAGATAGATAGATAGATAGAAAGATAGATAGTTAGTGATGGGCTTACTGATGCCTGACCAATTACACATGCACTGTAATATCAGTCTCTCTCTCTCTCTCTCTCTCTCTCTCTCTCTCTCTCTCTCTCTCGCACACACACACACACACAGATTTCACAGCCTCTATGTCAAGTGTTAAAGCAACACGGCCAGCAAAGTAATGCCAGGGGGGAGAGATGGATGGGTGGATGAGTGGATGGAAGGATGGATGGATGGCTTGAGAGAGGGAGGGAGAGGGGAAATAGGTTACTGAGGGGAAGCGATAGAAGTGGTCGTCACAGGGGAGAGATCAAGGGAGGAAAAGAGGGATGGATGGAGGGATTGAGGGGGAGATCGAGGGCCAAACGGAGGGAATGAGGTATGAAGGGAGAGGGAGGGGGCTAACCTATCTTTCACTTTGCCATACCCCCTGACAGTTCCCAGAGAGAGAGAGAGGGAGGGAGAGAGAGAGAGAGAGAGAGAGAGAGAGATAGAGAGAGAGAGAGAGAGATAGAGAGAGAGAGAGCGTCTCAGCAGATTACCTGTCAACCTCTGTGATTAATGTTGAGACCAGAATACTGCTGGGCCTCTGTGTCTGTGTGTGTGTGTGTGTGTGTGTGTGTGTGTGTGTGTGTGTGTGTGTGTGTGTGTGTGTGTGTGCGTGCGTATGTTCCAAAGCCCCATGACACAGGCTAATAGCGTCAGAGTGCCCCCGGAAATTAGAAGTGACTGCTATAACTTGCTGTCTGTCTGTCCACCTAGTTTTATTACAGCTGTTTGTTTACCTGTCTGTCTGTCTGTCTGTCTGTTTACCTGTCTGTCTGTCTGTCTGTTTACCTGTCTGTCTGTCTGTCTGTCTGTCTGTCCGCCTTCTCCTTCCAGTCTGTCTCTGTCTGTACACCTCTCCTCTTTCATCTAACCGCCTGCCTGTCTCTTCCTATGTGCTCCTCTCTCTCTCTCTCTCTCTCTCTCTCTCTCTCTCTCTCTCTCTGTCGCATTTAACAAGAGGAACTGGAGGCTAGGAACGCCTGTCTTTTATGTATTGTCCAGTGAAGAAGATCCCAGTCAGAGTAATGCTGCGTTCAAGTGCGCCTCGTAAGATCCTAGTTCCAAGGTTGGAACTAGGATGTTAAGGTTGGAACTGGACCCTTCTTGAACTAACCTATCTTCTTACCCTTCTTAAACTTAAAAAAAAAAAAATCAACAAATGCTACTTATTCCTATTAAAAGTCTTAGCTGATGAAGACTGTGATGCACAGTTGGTTTCACTACTGTTGACAAAATGTATTTATTGTAAGTCGCTTTGGACAAAAGCGTCTGCTAAATGACGTAATGTAATGTAATGTAAATATGACTTATGACAAGTACTTTTTATCAGAAAATAACAAAATGGACCCGTTACCAAAAGTAATTTTCTGATTTCTGGCTTGCTGTTTTATTTTAGGAATTAGCAGTAGTTCAACCCAAAATGAAAATTCAGTCATGTCAGTTGAAACTCCATTAACATCATGCACAGTTCAATCTCAGCCTTCTAACAAACTATTGAAGTTAATGGGGCTGTCCTTTTTACAGCTCCAAAAAAAGCATACAGTGTCCATCAAATTTCTCCAAACAGCTTCTAAAATATTATTCAAGCGCGGCCAAAAGTTCAATATTTACCTCATTATCTCCTGCGAACTTCAATGGAGTTTCGACTGACAAGGGGGTGAGCAGAAAATGACAGAATTTGGGGTGAACTATTCCTTTAATTTTTTTTGCCTAAAGATGTTGTATATGTGTGACAACCAAAAATCAAACATACAAGCAGTCAACAATACCAATTATCTTTAGACAGAATGTCAAACAGTGACATATAATTTAAAAATGTCTCTTTAGTCAGTCGTTGACGCGGCTCCCGTGCACTCCGTCATTTTCCCATCAAGAAAATGTCACCAAAACATCACATCTTGACAACTTGGGTATCACAGAAAATTGTGACTTTCCGAGTCATATTTACCACTCTGCCGGGTCGTTCACTTCTGCTCCGCTCATAATTACAATACTTACGGCCGCACTTGAAAGCAGAGTAAGTCTTTGACCTTTCTGTGTTTTTATTCTTGAAATCTACGTACTGTAAATCCGTGCTGTGGTTCCGCTCTTGTCCACACTTCAATGAAAGACCTGCTGCACTTCAACTTTCAAATAAGTCTAACTGATCAGTGTACCATAATGTACCTGGTCTGGTGTATAACTAACAAACTAACAAACTCACCGACTGATTCATCGGTTAAGTAACTAACTGAAATGCTATTTCATTTGGTCAAGTGTAGGGATGTACCCAAATCCGAATAAAAAGGGAAAGCACAAATAATGCGATGGAAACAGATATTTCTTCTACCCAAAGTTGCTCGTTATTATTCGAAAAAAAAAAAAAAAGTCTGTGCGTCAGCCATTATGTTTCTTCAAATCGATTCATATCATTGTGGATGGCCACAAGATAAAAATGCCCATTCTGTTTGCAACATAGGACTTTGATTTCACTAACTAGTTGTTTAATTTACTACACATTATTGAAAAGTGATCGCTGTTCTGTAGTCGCCCCCACTGAGTCAGGTGTGGGAGCTAGCGAGACAAAAGCCTGGTGTGTACTGTAAATAGTTTCTATTTCCAATGCAAAACAGAATCTTTCGATTTATAAAACATTTTTTTTCAGTTTCTGATTGTTCAATGTCCCCCAGTTAAAGGGGTGGTGGTGGTGGGGTTCAGACAGTTCATAAAACTTAGTTTAGTTAAAAATAAAAAACAAAATAAAGTATAGTATGAGGATGTAGAAATAACATATTTCATAATTAATTATATGCCAATATTAAATCAATTTGATGCTTTGAAGGCACAAAAATTGCAGGTTAATTGTAGGTTAGAAAATACAACATCTGCCCGATTTAACGTGACTTCCGGTCTTCTATCTGAATACAGATACAGAGACAGATAATTTTGTTGGTTGAACAGATACAGATACAGATACAGATACAGATACAGATACAGATACAGATGCAGATAATGACGTCTCTGTACACTCTAGTCAAGTGGAGCTAAACCTTTTGTCTCTTACCAAAATCCAAGGGATCTCTGTCCCCGCTCATACTGGCCCTCAAATCTCCTTCCCAAAACACCTGTCCTTTTTTGCCATTTCACATTTCTCCTATTGAAGATGTTATAACCACCATATTACTTTTGAGATATTACCATAATTACCATAAACAAACAATCCCATCACCGAGAAGATCGTCAGCCTCTACTGGCTTCTACTCTGCATCCTCCATTGTTTCTCCACCTGGTGGATCTGGAGGGAAATCTGCTGGATCGCTTTACGGCACAAAACAGGAAGAGGTTCTGTTCTTCCAGAGCAAACGGAGCTAAAGCTGAAAGAGTTTCTGGCAGCAGATGGTGGAAGGAGGGAAAGGAAGATGGAGGAATCACTTCCAACATGTTGATTCTCTTCAGTAAAGACAAAAGAGAAAACCTTTGACTGAAGAAGCAAATATTATACTATATTTACAACAGGAAGCAATGGCTTAGGGGAAATATGGTCTTACTTTTGAAATGACTGAGAAAGTCCATATGTTGGGTAAGAAAATGGACATAAAATAAGGCTTCTCTGGAGCGTCAATTTCAAATTGGCTTAATTGAAGAACCAAAAAAAAGGGAATCCGCACTCTTAAAAAAGACATCTTGATTGATTTATTTTACATGGTTCAAATAAAAAATATGCTTGGCAAACTGACTTAATTTGAGAAAAACGAGCACTAACAATACCACTGGAATGAAATAGAAGCGACCAATCATTTCAACCATGGTCTTGTTTGTTTACAATTATACCAAGATATCAGAATTGATTTGACAATTATACATTGATGTTTAAAAACACCACACATTGTGACTTTAAAGAATCACATTTAAACAATTCAACAAACGGTGTGAGAAAATGGATCCGTTACTTATGTGAATGGGTGTGTGAAGGCTGTGTGTGTCTCAATGGGCAGAGCAAGGCACAAACACTGCCGGGGTTAGGGGTTCAATTCCCACTGGGGCTGCCCATTCAAAGAAAGGCTTTGGATTAAAGTATCCACCAAATGGCATACATTATTGTTAAGTGCTCCCATTAAAATAAGGAAATTTCTAGAAGGCTTGTATTTTTCTTTTTTTTTTACAGCGTAGCTTGTCAGACTGCTGACCTTTTAAAGCTCGCTCCCTCTGACAACCTGGCCCCAGAGTTGAACTGTTACATCCCATAAAGAACAGAACATGGAGGTTAAATATATCGTCGCCATGGGGACCTTAAAACTGTCATCCCTTTCTTTTTTTTTTCTCTCTCTCTTTCTGGTAGATGATGGCGGCGGTGGGATGTGGGTGGGTTTTGGGGGGTGAATTTCTTTTTTTTCTACTTCTTTTTAAAGGTTAACACCGTCGATCTAATTTATGGACATGGGAGATTAAGGTGTGTGTGTGTGTGTGTGTGTGTGTGTGTGTGTGTTGGAGCTGATAACCCTAGCTATTGTTTTATCCCAGAAACGGAGAGAAAGAGAGAGAAAGAGTGAAGAGACACATGGAAAGAGAGATAGACTGCTGAGTGAGAAAGAGACTAAAAGTGGGAACAGAGAGAGAGGGGGGCGAGAGACAGTCACAGAGAGACAGAGAGAGAGAGGGAGAGAGAGTGAGGAAAGTGAATAAAATATGGAAAAAGAGGGAGTGCAGGAGAGAGAGGGGGAGAAAGATGGACAGAAGAAAGATAGATTGAGACAGAAAGAAAAGGGGAGAGTGAGAGAGCGAGATGGGTAGATAGATAGAGAGAGAGAGAGAGAGAGAGAGAGAGAGAGAGAGGCATTCTCTTCCAGTTAGTGTTAGTCTCATCTGCTTTGTGTGAAGAAGCAAACACTAAATTGCACCGTGCCACTACCTGTCACATCTATTTGTCCACACACACACACACACAGACACCTACACACACACACACACACACACACACACATCTCCAACTTTTTCTGCTCAGTTATCAACCCTACCCCTCCCCGCTACCCCATCGCTTCCTCTCCTTTCAAGGTTTGATCCATTATGCAGGTGAAAGGAGAGAACCAGGGGGAGTGGGAGTGTGTGTGTGTGTGTGTGTGTGTGTGTGTGTGTATGTTCTTACCTGCAGTGAACTTTATCTGCTGTATAACAACTAAGTGAGTGTGTGTCTGTGTTTGTTTGCCCTTGTCTGAACTGTGCAGCTATTGGCCCAGCATCAGGGAATTAAGTTCACCTGCTGCAAAAGAGACGTAACCAAGTCAACTTTGCTCGAGTCCCAAGTCAGTCTCAAGTCCCAAGTCAAGTCCATGTCATTAATGTCAAGTCTCAAGTCTAAATGTAGAATGGCAAGTGAAGTCAGGACAAATCAAGAGTCCAGTATCAGTTTAATATCTTAAAGAAAACAAAATATCTAGGACTTTTCAATGCAATATGGTTTTAATAGGATAAAAACTTGGTAAGAGCATCATGAGTTTGATTTCTATAATCAGCTTCAACTTCAATGAATTCAATCATTCCATACAAATTCAGAAAACAGAATTTAAATTCAGTCGTCTGCTGGAACAAATCTCATCACTTTCAATCTGAGTCATTTACACAAACACAAGATCTCAAGTCAAGACTTTAGAAACCTTTTCAAGTCGTCAAAGTACAAGTCAGAGTCAAGTCTCAAGTCTTCTCTTCATGCATCAAGTCAAGTTCCAAGTAGTGAAAACTTGAGTCTAACCTGTGTGTGTGTGTGTGTGTGTGTGTGTGTGCGTGTGTGCTCACCTGCAGTGTGCGACTATAGGCCCGGCGTCAGGAGGGTTGAGGAACTTGACCTGTCGTATGAAGCCCAGCAGTCCGGTGGCGTAGCAGGGAACGCCGTGGTCGGGCCAGCTGGTGAAGTGAAACTGACGCAGCTCGCGGATCTCATGATGGCCCTTCTGGGAGAGACGCACAGGAAGAGATGTTACGGCTCAGTTGCCTAATTTACAGTGGAGATATAGAGAAACTGACGGCCGCTCTGGCTCTACGAGAAAAGTGACGGGACATTTTGTCTCTTGGTGACAAATTAATCGAACTCCCGGATCTCATCATGGCCCTTTTGGGAAAGACTGACAGGAAGACATATCATGGTTCAGTTGCTTAATTTACAGTGGAGATTTTGGGAAACCGGGGGCCATGCTGGCTCTTTGGCTTCAGATGGAAAATAAATCGATCTCGTGGATCTCAGGATGGCACTTGATGGCACTTGTGGGACTGAGAGACAGGAAGACATATCGTGGCTCATTTGCCTAATTTACAGGGGAGATTTAGGAAACTGATGGCCATTTTGGCTCTAGAAAAAAGATTAATTGATCTCACAGATCTAATGATGGCTCTTCTGGGACAGACAGACAGGAGGAGATGCCATGCTTCGGTTGCCTAATTTACAGGGAGATTTTAGGAATCTAATAGGCATTTTGGCTCTAAGTAAAAGATGGGGAAAAAAAGCTACAATGTCAGTGATGAATACAATCTTCAATATTATCTGTGAATATCTGTACGGTACAAATTTTTAAGGCATCAAAAGTATTGAAAAATACCAAAAAGCTTCAAAATATTGGATTCCTACAATGAGAACAAAGCAGATGGCATGTAAGTTTACACAGAGAAAGAAAATGAAAAAAGGAAACTGCAAACGCTTTACTCTAATAGAAAATGGAATGTGCTTCCATTAAACAAATAAAGTTTTTGAGAAAATATCATTTTATGAAGTACCGGGACCAGTATTAAAATCAAAACAATTCCTCCACAAATGCAAAGTGGAAGCTTTAGAAGATAAAAATGTTGTGTTGAAGTGAAATATCACTTGGAACAGTGGAGGCCGAAAGGAAACTGAAGGCCGCTCTGGCTCAACATGGAAAATAAATTGGATTTCACAGATGTTACTGTGGCCCGACTTCGAAAGAGATACAGAGAGAGACATTTTCCTACTTAACAATGGAGATTGTACTAAAAGGCCCATAGGCTTCCACTGTGGCACTAGATGAGATAGCATCTTGACGTCTTAATGGTGGCCTTTCTACAAACACAAAGGGACAGTGAACAGCTTCCTGCTTAACAATGGGGATATTAGGAAATTAAAGACACCATTCTGATGCTAAACAGATTGGAGCTGAATCTCACATCATGGCGGCCCTTCTGGGGAGAGAGACAGACACAATGCCTCAGGATTAAGCTTGTGTTTCCTACTTAACAACTGAGATTTTAAGAAACAGAAGGACAGTGGGCTCTCATTCAACTCAATACTACTGCTGCAATCCATTCCAAACTGGAACATAGGCTTCTTTGCGGCGCACCGCCACAATATCGGCACGGGCCGCCACAAAATCAACGGTTGGTCAATATATTGAAATTGATCTAAAGCGATCAGGTTATGTTCTCTGTCACACCAGAGACTAAACTCACATGTGTTTGTTATGGTGTGTGTAAAAAGTAAGTTGAAGTTGACGCTTTTTTGTGGTCGGAGATGTGTGAAACTGCTCAGAGAGTTTGCGAGAGTTTGGAATATTGCCCTGTTCATCATTGGATTCTACTGGACACCCTGCTGTCACTGCAGGTAAAGACAAGTAAAGTCATGATTTACTGAACATGCTGTTAAGTCGGCGGCGTCACCCCCCCGGTCCCCCCGGTGACCACCCCCCACCCCCCGGGCCATTCCATTGCATTTCACTGTCAGAAATAAGGGTTCAGTATTGGTCCATTTCTGAACCCAAAGGTACATTTGTCACAAATCGGCCTTCAAAGGTCCACTAGTGGTGCTTTAGGTGAAAAGGAACATATATGTACATTTTTGAAGGGTACATTTTTCATCTATGTACATTTTTGTCACTTAACACATAACTTAACACATAATTGTTCCTTTATGCTGGGCTCAGATTACAGGAGTTTTAAAATCCTAACCGATTTTGAAATAGAAACAGAATACTATGAATAGGGTACAGTCCCAGAGACAAGTACTTGACCCTTTTAGATACACTCTTGTACCTTGTTTTGTGAGAGTGGAGTAGGAAGTCGAAATTTCCAACTTTCCAACATGGAAGCAGGAAACATAAAACGCAGCATAATATATGTATGACTGACCTGTTCTTCAGCTTTCAGAGGTTCAACTTTCATCCCTCAATCTACATGCTTCTGCTTTAATAATTCAGAGCAATCGATTCCATTATGCCGCACTAAGCTAAACGGGGCTTAAATGGAGAGGGCCAGTTCAGTTTCCTCCCTCAGAATAGAATTGGGAGGAAAGTGGCGTTCCCATTCTGGCTCTAGTGGATAAACAGGGTTGTATTGATTTGTTTGCTTTGGCAGAGTGCTTTATGACAACGTGAGAACTGGGGATAACTGAGAGAGAGAGGAGAGAGAGGGGCAGAGGTCAAGAGAGAGACCAGAAGAGAGAGAGAGAGAGAGAGAGAGAGAGAGGGAGAGAGAGAGAGAGAGAGAGAGAGAGAGAGGACGGTGAAGTGAGTAGAGAGAGATGAAAGGGGATGCTGAAAGAGAAAGATAGAGGGAAAAGCGGAGACAGAGAGAGGAATAAAGAGATGGAGTAAGAAGACAGAGGAAGCAGAATCAATGGAGAGAGAGAGAGTGAGAGAGAGTGAGAGAGAGAGAGTGAGAGAGAGAGACCGAGACGAGAAAAATAAAACCCAGAAAACCACAAGGTGATTTGATAACTCGACTTCCCATTGATCTGCTCTCCTGTGATGTTGAAATTACTTCTCTGAATCGATAGACGGCGGTCCGACACAGCCAGGGCCTCACATCCCTGATCGGTTGGTAAAAAAAAAACAACCCAACAACAACAGAGCAACAACAACAACATTAAGGTGCTCGACGTGTTGGAAATGGCTGATGAGGATGTGGAGCGGTTTAAAGTCTTTCTTCACAGAGACAGAGGAGAATTATCCCTGCCGCGGTTCCAGAGATGTACTGCGTCTCTCTTTAAATTTCATTTTTCTTTTCCAGAGCGACTTACAACGATTGAGTTACAATGAATATCTGAGATTTTGGTCGCTGTGTGGTTAAACTGCGTTCCCATAGCACTAAAATGTCACATAAATGTATTCTCTTAGATCCGTCAAAGGTCCTAAGAGTGCTGATATGTGCCTTGTTTTAGCAGAAAAAGGTGGAAAATACACCTTGTTTCAGTAGTAAAGCTACACATATGTTCCTCATTTAGCAAATAAAAACAATTATACATATATGCATGTATATATAGTATATATCGATAATGTGGAGCTATTTCATTGATGTCATTGATTAATGGGTTCTCTGTCACTTAATTGTAATCTAGTGCAGCCTACACTTTATTGTTACATACTAAAACATATTCCTTTTCTCTTTCTTATGTATTATATTGTTAAATAATGTTGTAATTATGCAAAAAATAAATAGATAATACTTGATAGTGTGATCATATGATATAGATTCGAGTCATGCAATTTGGACCCGAGTCTTTTTAAACACCTGTGATGTGTTGGTGCTATCAGTAAGCGAACCTGAGGAATCAACAAGTGAAATGCATTGTTCGCTCCTTTTAGAAGCCTATTTGCAAACGCTATCATCATAATTTCTTTATATGGGATATAAGCCACTGACTATGATAATCTAAACTGTCACTATATTGTAAGTATAGGTAGAAACTTAGCAAATAATGTCAGTCATAGTGCTCGCCAGTGAGTTTTGCTTTCATGTCACGGTCATTTATTTGCAGCGTCACATACAGAGACGCACTGTGTGTTCTGGGGAAAGTGAACAGCTGTGGCTCTTAATTGATTGTGCAAAGTCGAACACACGGCCCATCCCACACCGGAGAGATGTTTTCTGTTCTTGCGCTCTCGACAAGTTCCTTGTCGCCGAGACAAATTGGGAACATCGTTCTCCACATGGACGCCGGTATGGACTTGATGTTGTGGGACAGCGTTTGGAAGAGAACTCTTAACTTACTTCATACGTTCTGCAACTGTTCAAGACAGAACCGTGAAGGAACCAAACAAAAACCAGAATGCTTACTGTGTTATTGATTGGGCTGGGATTCCAGGTATTTGGGAATCGAGAATCGACTCCAACGTTGCGGAATCAATTCCACACAGTAGAGAAAATGTAGCCGAATTCCTCTCTGGTGATTCTGATTAAGTGTACAAGTGGCTCAAGTTCGCCACAGAGTGAGAGAACGGGACAGGGAGAGAAAATGTCTAATTCTACACCACACACATCGGTAGTGTGTGTGGTGTATTTTAGTTTAGAGAAAGATGAAAACAAAGTCAGATGTCAAATTTGCGACAAAAGACTAGCTTACAACAAAACAACGCCGTCAATTAATATTGCACTGTTTATTTTACAAGATCTGCTTGCATCCCCTATGTTTTAGTTTTTGGAAGCAAGATTCAAGAACAGTTTGGAGTCTGGAATCAACTCCAAACACTTGGAATCGGAGTCGACTCCAAACTCGGTGGACTCGAACAGCCCTAGTTACTGAACTTCACCTGTAAGACTTCAGTATTAGCAGGCTGGGTCTGGATATTATTTTGTGTTTCATTTTATTTTACCCAGACTATGTAGCAGCTATGCTAATGGGCTAATGCTGGATATCAAGCTAATTGGACAGCATTACATACTGTATATTAAAACATTTCCAATGAGCAAATACTATATGTATTTGCTCATATGTACT
Source organism: Centroberyx affinis (assembly GCF_046629955.1). Lineage (NCBI taxonomy): Eukaryota > Metazoa > Chordata > Actinopteri > Beryciformes > Berycidae > Centroberyx > Centroberyx affinis. The sequence goes on along the minus strand of NW_027284222.1, from coordinate 6,229 downwards.
GTACTGTACTGAATGCATTTTTAGATTCTTTTGGGTGAAAGCTTTTCCTTTTTAAATAATACATATGCCCACCATCTCGACTGCCGACACTGACTGACAGTATTAGGACACATCTGACTGTGGCTGGGTTCTGCTCTGCCTGGGTTGGGGGTTCAGTTCCCTCAGCAGGTAGAGCAAGGCAGTGACACCAGCAGGGTGAGCGCTTCACTTCCCACTGGAGCTGCTCATGCTAAAGATATAATGCACCCATGGTACTGTAGCTGCTCTGGATTAAAGTCTTTTATATATGGCATATTTTACACACTCGCACACACATGCACACAGATACATGCCTGTGTGTGTGTGTGTGTGTGTGTGTGTGTGTGTGCAGCTGTCAAAACACAGTTCTATGTCTTATCGTCCCCTCTCAGGATTAGAGTGAACATTTACTGGAGGCTTCTTAAGAAGCTCCTGCCTTACAGTCTGCCTATGTGATGCACACACACACACACACACACACACACACACACACACACACACACACTTACTTACTGCCGCTCTCACACATACACACTCTGCTTGACTGACTCTGACACTCTCTTACTCTCTCTCTCAAACATAGTCTCCTTTTTTGCTCCACCTCAGTTTATCGCTGCCTCGTTCTCTGACTGACTCTCCATATCACTCTCTCTCTCTCTCTCTCCCTCATTCTCTCTCTCTCTCTCTCTCTCTCTCTCTCTCTCTCTCTCTCTCTCTCTCTCTCTTTATCATACACACACACACTTTTTTCTTTGAGTCTATCTCTGTCACTCTCTTACTCAGTGCAAAGCTAATCTCCTTGGATGTGCCATTAACAAACCTTTTCATTAAGATCCTGTTCTCATTATTCGCTGCAATTAAAGCCGGTTAACACAGTGTTGCTGAACATGTACACACTCTCTCTCTCTCTTTCTCTTTCTCTAGCTTTCACACACACACACACACACACACACACACACACACACACACACACACACACCCCGATAGCGACATTAGCTCTCAATTCATTGTTACAGAACCTAGTTTTAAGACAGGGAAGTGTGTGTGTGTGCGTGTGTGTGTCTGAACGCAAAGTGCAAAATGACATTTCACAGTCAGCTTTCCTTTGAATTTCAGAGTACTCGAGTGCACTCACACACACATACACACACACACACACACACACACAGAGGTGGTGTGGATTAATGGCTTGCTAAACGAGCTGACAGCGAGGACTTGTGCGCTCGTCTCCATAAGCTGCTTTAACACAACTAAAGGAGGAAAGAAATAAAGGAAGGATAAAAGAAAGAGAGAGAGAGAGAGAGAGAGAGAGCAAGGGGAAGAGCAGGAGGTAGAGACAGAGTGAAAGAGTGAGAGGAGACAGAGGGAGAGAGAGAAAGAAAGAGAAAAAGACAGAGCAAGAGAAAGACAGCAGGAAAGAGTGAGAACATAATCATTATCATATATATGTTACTATATATATAATATATAGGTAGTGGTGATTATGTACTATTGTATAGTACATGCATTCCAACCAAAGAGACATTGGTGATCAACTGCTATTGTATAGTAGATGTGTCTTTAAGACAAATAGATTAGCATTTCAATATGATCTGATTGCATGAAATGTAGTTTTTTTTTTTTACATTTTGTATACTGCTCTGGCAATATTGTTTCTGATAAACAGTCAAGTAATAAATTAATTAATATCAATCAATTAAGTGAAATTAACTGAGACGAGAAAGGAGGGAAAAAGAATTAAAGTAATAGAGCGAGAAAAGACGGAGAGAGAGAGGGAAAAATGAGTGATAAAGACTCAGAAGAAGACAAATCCAAACTACAAGAGAAACAGCGAAGGCGTTTGGACCGGAGCCTTCCCCTCTCGCAGAGGATTGTGCGGAGAGCCTGGGAGAACGGCTCCAGAACAATGAGGTTACATTCTTCCAGCTCCACTCGTCTTTTCTCTTCTCAAATCCCCCCAGCCTGATTACAAGAGCCCCAATTACGCCTCTGATTCCCCTCTCAAACAACAAGAAACAAACAAATAACACCGCTCGCCTCAAATCCCCAATCAGACAGCGGGCTCTGATCGTAATCCCGGTTTTGGGTTCTGAATGAATGGAAACGATTAGTAACGACGCCGGGGGGGGGGGTGTTTCTGGGCGGATACAGAGCTCCGGATCTGGGATCATGTTGTGGGTTCAAATCCCATCTGAGGTCACATGGAAACTATTGTGAACCAAACTGGAGTTGTGAGATGTTCATACGACAGCCTGCACCCATGTGAAAAACCAGTAAATACAACAAAATGAAAGACCACATTCAAAGTTTTTGTGAGACCGGGACTTAAATATCTTTATAAAATCAGACATTTGACCTAGTGTTCATGTATAACACAATGCATATAAAACAATACTGTGGCTTTGTTTTTTGTCATTGTTGTGTTTGTTTATGTTTGTTTACCTTTTGGACGGTGAATGTGCGTATGACGTATTCGGCCAGAGGTTCGGTCTCTATCAGGGTGACCTTGATGTCTCCGTACACCTCTGTCTCATCAGGCCAGTAGCGCACACACTTCACCTGGAGACAGACAACACACACACACACACACACACATTATACAGACATATAGTACCAAAGAGTTAAAGTACTAAGTCGGTCAATTAAAACACAATTTAGAGTCATATACATATGCCACCAGACAGGCAACAGAAGGCCGGTTTTCACTTCCCAAGGCAAACACTAATTTCCTTAAACGCACAGTAGTATATAGAGAAATGAAAACATGGAATTCTTTACCACAGTTACTGACTAAATTAACACAGAAATCAATGTTTAAAAGGCAAATAAGGAAACACCTAGGAACATCATATTTGTAGAATGCTATGCATATGCAGATTTGTAGTTTTTGCTCGTAACTGTTGAGAGAGTCATCAGTGTAAGTTTTACTTACTGTAAGTTTTATAAATATTAATGTTAGTTTTTTAGTATATGTCTTATGTTTGCCATTTGCGTTGACTGTAATGTTTAATGTATGTTTTTAAATGTGGACCCCAGGAAGACTAGCTGTGCTTTAGGGCAAAGCTAATGGGGATCCTAACAAATAAACAAATAAACAAATAAACCTAGAGAGAAACAGTACAAACACACCTGAACACACAGGTGTAGCCTAATACATAGTTAAATACAGTGGTGGAAAGTAACTAAGTACATTTACTCAAGTACTGCACTTAAGTACAATTTTGAGGTACTTGTACTTTACTTGAGTATTTCCATTTTATGCTACTTTGTACTTATACTCCACTACATTTCAGATGGAAATATTATACTTTTTACTCCATTACATTTATTTCACAGCTATAGTTACTAGTCACTTGTCAGATCAATATTTTATATTTAAAACATTTGATCATCTTTATAAAATAACTATAAAATAGCATTGTTATAGATTAGACTACCCAAAAGTATAGCTACATTGTTAAGATTAGCTTCACGTTGACAACTTTAAATGCTGCTTACATGTACATGTATGTCAATAAATCAGTATTAATATTCTAATAATTTATGAAAAATATAACTCTCGAAATGGGGACAGTTTGCATAATGAGTACGTTTACTTTGATACTCTAAGTACATTTTGCTGCCAATACTTATGTACTTTTACTTAAGTAAGATTTTGAATGCAGGACTTTTACTTGTAATGGAGTATCTTTACATTGTTGTATTGCTACTTTTACTGAAGTAAAAGATCTCAGTACTTCTTCCAAATATGTAAGTGTAATGTACAGAGAGCCGGTCATTAGTGCAAACTAAGTCCTGACAGGATGAATCAAGACTCTGACAGGCGGAGGTCACTCTGTTCGCCCTGCAGGGATTTATTCTGCCTTAATAACCGGCTGCCTGCATTATCCTGCATATTAAACAGCTACTTACCAGACCATAATTATTTGACACAACGTATTGATTTAAAATGATTTCATTACAAGCTACAGCAATTCACAAGCTTCCGCCAAAATCTTTTAGCAGAACTGCACTGTAGCAGAGCTGTAACCATGGAAACGTAAACAAATCCCGTCAGATTGGTGTTCAGCGTCTGACCAACAGTCAAAAGTTTAGCGCTCTTCCATGTCCAAGTGTTTGATATTTAAAATCTGATCATTTAAGAAATTATTAAAAAATATATATAACATTTTTACAAGAAAATCTGATATTCAAAATGAAAAAAAGCCATAATTAGAAAGATATTTCCTGAATCTGTACTTTCATATCTTTCTAGGTATTGGGCTTTTCTCTCTCTCTCTTCCTATTACACACACACACACACACACACACACACACACACACAGACACTGTAATCTCTGTGATAATGAACTCACCCTGCCCACCTCCACCAGGTTGGTAACCATGACGATGGAGGCCGAATTCTCCTGCCAGACCATCCTCCAGAAATCCCTCACCGTCTCCTGCATGGGCCCTGACACACACACACACACACACACACACACACACACACACAGAATGATACAGGTAAGAGATACAGACATATCGATACACAGTACATGCACACACACACCAGTTTTATGTATACACAGACACAGAGGTAAACCACACACACACACCTACACACACACACACACACACACACACACACACTATCAATCCCAGATAAGGCCTGGCTGGTTAGTGGTTAGGGGGTTTGAGGTAATGGGGTCTTAAATTTGTCAGGGGGATTTTATACGGCGGTTTAGATTTAGGAGGTTGTGGTAATAGCCTTCCACCTCGAAAGGACGACATTTACCAGGTGGCTGCTGCACACACACACACACTCACACACACACACACACTCACACACTTACTCACTCACACACACACACACACAGGCACAGTAATAGAGACACACTCACATTTGCATGAATGCAGATGCACACACACATACTCACACACTCTCACTTGTACGAAAGCACACACACGTAACACACACACACACACGTAACACACACACACACACACGTAACACACACACACACACACACACACACACACACACACACACACACGCACACACACACAGTTTAATTACCTTGTGTGGCGATGTAATGTCTGGGTCTGTGGTAGCCCTGTGAGACAGGAAAAAGAGAGTTTAAAAAAAAACCTCTCCATCCCTTCATCATCTCCCTCCATCCCCCCTTCCCTCCATATTCTCACCTTCTTTCGCCCTCATTTTCCCCTCTTTTAATCCCTCGTTTCCCCCCCCTTCCCTCTCTTCCTCCCTCCCTCCCTCCCTCTGTCCATCCCCCTCTCTCCCAAAATTACAATTCAAAAGCAGCACATTAGCTCCCTCCCACCCCTTTATTGAAAATAGAAATGTCCCCTCCCCTCCCTTCCTTCCTCCCTTCTTCTCTCCCTCTATCTCTCTCCTGCCTCATCCCTCCATTCCTCCCATCCCATTCTCACCCACTCACATCTATTTCTGCCTCCCTTTCTCCATCCTTCCTGTCCTCCTGTTCCTTGTTCCTTCTATTACCAGTTCCTTTCTTTTATTGCCCTCTTTCCTTTCTTTCATCACTCCATTTTTCCCTCTTTTTCTCCCCCTTCCTCCATCCACTTCTCCATGTCTATTTCCCTCTCTCTCCTTCTAATTCCATCTCTCCTCGACTCTTCCCTCATTCCTTCTCCACATCTGTCCTTCCCTCCATCAAGTTGTGTCTTTTCTTTTCACCTTTCCTCCCCTTTCTCCCTCCCTCCTCTCTATCTCCTTCACATTCCTTCTCTCCCTCCCTCCCCCCTTACTCCTTCCCCATCCCTCCTTCCCTGCAATCGATTTCTGCTTCCCTTTCTTTCCTCCGAGCCTCCCTCCTTGCCCTTCCTCCCTTGCCTCCTCTCATCCCCTCCCTTCCTCCCATCCATCCTTCTTTCTTTCAATTGGTCTCCTTTCTTTCCAACTCCCACCCTTACTCCCTCCCTCTCTTTTCTCCCCCCTTATGCCTTCTCTCCTCTATTAATTTGTCACCTCTTTCCCTCCCTCGTTCCTCCGCTCGTCTCAGAAGAATAACTCAAGGTCACTTTTCGAATCAAAATCAAATTAAATAAGAGAGGGAATCTTAATTTTCCCTCCGCGGGACGGATAAAAAGCGACGACTCTCCAGCCAATCATCATCCTCGTCCTGTCCTGTCCACCCCCCCACCCCCTTCCCCCATGAGACAGATAACCTTGTTGAGATGAAAACATTTG
>NW_027284221.1:0-26327 GCF_046629955.1 Centroberyx affinis | reverse complement strand
TTTGTTTGCAGTTAAAACAGAGCCAATGAGCAGCAGCGAAATCGCCACCTCAGTAGCAGACACCTCTCTAGACAGCTTCTCAGGATCAGGTGAGGGGGGGGGGGCACTGTTTTGTGTGTGTGTGTGTGTGTGTGTGTCTGGCTGCTTCTCACACACAGCTGCAGAACTGATTAGTGAGAGATGAGCCCAGAGATGGGTGACTGATAAGCTCGGCCCCAGGAAGTGTCCCTGCAGCTAAAACGCCAACATAGTGTGTGTGTGTGTGTGTGTGTGTGGGGTGCAGAGTTCAGGCCTGGGAAGCATCACTCTGCTCCACTGTGCAGCAGTCTGACCCTGGTGAAGGAAGCATGGACAGCTGAAATGCTGCTTTAAAATGTTTTGTTTTTTTGTTTTTTTTATGAGATTTTATTTGGTTTATAAAGATAAAAACAAACAATGACGTCCCAGACATTTATCCACAAACAAAACAACCAAAAAAGAAAAGAAATCAGCATTACTAAGCATACAGCAGAACATACAACACATCAACAAATGATACCACCTGTTCATATTAACACCCAAACCAAGTTAACACATTATCTGCTTATTATTATCACTTCTTTTATGATATCCACCTGATTGTTACTCTTTATTTCTTCTGTTATTCTCCACACCGTAGCAAACTGAACAGACTGATTCAAGCCCTCCTGAGCGGTCACCAATTCTTTAAATTGTGTTAAACGTTTTTGACATCTTACACCTCCTCCCTCCAGCTCCATTTATTTGTTTTTTTTTCTATTTAACTTTTGTTTAACCAGGAAGTCTCTTGAGATATATGTAATATCACTTGACCTGGCCAAGGCAGCAGCATGAAGAAGTTAAAAGCAAATACACATTACACATATCGCACATAAAACACATACAATAAACATTACGAGTCACATAGAGCAGTGGTTCTCAACCTTTTATATATGTAATGTTAGGGCCACAGACCCCCATTTGATGAGATTTTGTCTCTTGGACCCAAATCTGAGAATATTTTTATTGTCAGATATGATTTTGTCCAGAATCCCATGTAGGTAGAGAACAGTGAAACTATGATAAAAAAAATAATCATTCTTCTACATTCTCTAATTGTGTTAACTTCTTGTAAATGAAATAATGGTGAAGTTTAATAATTCATCAATTTGCTGGGGACCCCCCGGAACCCCCTCAAGGACCCAAAAATTAAATAAAAAGGTGAACATTTATTCCAAATCATATATCAGCCTGTCCAGTGTTCGTCTTTTGCTGTTTTATGCAGTTTTTCTGATTTCTGCTTATTCAGCTAGAACAAATGTTCAGCTTCTGCATCTCAGGCACTTCCAGTCTCTTTCCATTAAATTGTTATGTTATTGAATGTGATTTATTCCAGTAAACTCAGGCATAGCAGTTTTTTTGTTTTGTTTTGTACTGAAGTGTGTGTCCGTCACTTCCTGGTTACACCTGTACACACACACACACACACACACACACACACACACTGTGCATCCACACACCAAATGCCCACAAATATTAATACAAAATATATTTGTTTAAGATAAATTAGACAGACATAGATTAACAGCCCCTACAAATATATGTATACTTTTTTTATTTTATTTTATTTTTTACACTTTTTAAAGGTTACTGCTCCTGTTCTTGTCCCTTTATGATGTTGTTTATTCTATTCTATTCTATTCTATTCTATTCTATTCTATTCTGTTCTGTTCTGTTCTGTTGTGATGTGCTCCTCTCCTATTCTATTTTATGTTTTTTAAATGTGTTTTTTCATGTTTCTTATTTCTGTGTTTTGTTGATTTCGATCAGGAATTTTATTCTATCAAGGTTTTTCTGTCTTTGTTTTATTTTTCTTCTATCAGGGTTTTATTTTCATTCTATCAGTTTTTCATTCTGTCAGTGTTTTTTATTCTATCAGGGCTTTATTTTATTTATTTGATTTGATCAGAGTTTCATTCTATCATGGTTTTATTTTTTTTATTTCCTCTGTCAGGTTGCAGCAGGCGGCTCTCTGTGTGTTTCTGATGGAATAATAGCGAGCTCTGGTCCCAGTCCGGCCGGGGAAAGGGGATTATTCCCCGGATTACCATCCAAACCTCCTCGGAGACTTTCTGACTCAAAGTTTCTGTCGACAGTAATCGCGTTAATCCCGCAGGATCTCGCAGGATTAGCGCTGCCACAAAATGCAAAGGGAATTTAATTCAGATGGATAAATAGATATGAAATCAATTGAGGAGTGGACTGACTCCATATACCCCCCTCCCCCACCCCTCACTCACACACACACACACACACACACACACACACACACACACACACACGTCACCGGGTTTCAACTTCAACACTTGCAGTTGCAGTCTGAGCAGCTGACATGCAAATGGAGAAACCAGGACGGCTGCTTTTCCTTTTGTAGAACTTCTGTAAAAACTTTTGTAAAACTTGAAAACATGAAAGCTGATCAAAATACAGCAGGGAACACCTTTCAAATAATAATAAAAAAAAATGTATAAGAATCATATGGGGATTTGTGCTACTCAGTAGTGAGTTACAGTGTTTTTAGCATATTTTATGGTTCCTATAATATTTATATAGGGCCTTAAAATGTGTCTATAGTACTCAATAGTGAGTTTACAGTGAATAGTCACTTAGAATAATTTATAGTATTTTTTTTACTTCTATGGTATCACTACAATATTCCTATAATATTCCTATATAGGGCTTTAAAGTCTATGGTACTCGATAGCGAGTTTATTGTTTTAAATCCTATCAATATTCCTATAGGAACATATAATGTGGTCTGTGGTACTCAGTGACTTTATTGTATGGTATTTTTATGGTACTTGTATGATATTATTATAGGATTTCTGTGGTATATATTTTTGGCCTATAGTAGCTGCATGTATTTTTTTTTTCAAGTTCGGGATGTCTGTAAAGTAACCCTGTAACATGTATTACAGGATTACTATAGTTCTTCATCACAACGGTTCTAATGAGATTTCTCCAGTTTCTCCATCAGCTGAATTGCTGTTTTGTTCTTGTTTTCGCGTCCACTTTCCTGGAGAGTCTCTCCACTCTCTCTAGTGTTTTCTTTTCTTTTTTCTTTTGTGTGTGTGTGAGAGTGTGTGTGATGTGTGTGTGAGACAGAGGGGGGGGGGGGGGATTCATTTCATTCTGTTTCATTTTCTCACGTGTTTTGCTCCATTGAAATGCAATCACATCTCGTGTAGCAGCGGCTTAATCCTGTCAGGCCCTGAACCCTGAACTGCCTCTCTCTCTCTCTCTCTCTCTCTCCCCCCCCCTCCCCTTTCGTTCTCGTTCTTTCTCGCGGAGGTCTCTCTTTCTCTTCTCTCTTTTTCGTTTACTTCTTTCTCTCTTTCCTTTTCGTTACTCTCCCATCTTTTCTCTCTCCCTCTTTCGCTCCTTTCTCTCTCATTTCTTTCTTTTTTCTTTTTCTTTCTTTCCTCCCCTGTCTCTTTTTCTCCTTCTCCCCTTCTATTCAAATTCAATTTGCTTTATTGGCACTAATGTTATAAAGAATATTGCCAAAGCATTCAACAATAGGCTACAACAGTACTGATAATCAACACTAAAAAAGATAATTCCTTGAAATAATTATATACAAAACAAAAACTGTTTTTTGGGTTTTTGCAAAAATTTAATTTGTGAATATATCTCTGCAAGTAGGCCTATATCTACTTTCAAATTTCTATAAAAACACAGTTTAAAGAACAAAACAAAGAAAAGAAAAATAGTTACCCCTCTACCCCCCCACGTGCCCCAGCACCCCCTCTCCCAGGCTCTCCTCTCAGCCAATAGGAATCCGTCCTCCTCCATACATTTTACAGCTTTATAATCCCGCACGCAGCGCGCGGCTCGGCTCGTGCTTCACTCAGAGAAACACAACAGTCTTTTCTTTTCAAGCTGTTCCGTCACTTTGAAGTGATTTTCCTGAAGAGATGGAGGCTGTAAAAATAAAAATAAAAACCCTCCAGCCTGCCTCTCTCTCTCTGGTTCTGCTGTTTTTCTGTTTCTGTTTCTCTCTCTCTCTCTCTCTCTCTCTCTCTCTCTCTCTCTCTCTCCCTCTCTCTCTCTCTCTCTCTCTCTCTCTCTCTCTCTCTTTCTCTCTGTCTGTCGGGTGAAGCCTCTCTTCTCCTCCCACAGACAGCACCGCGAACTGGACGACAGTTGGAAATGTTCCTGAAAATGTTAGCTAGCTAACTGCTTCCTGGTTAACTTTAGGCAACTAAAACAACTTGGTTAACGTTACAGTTAAGTTTAGACAACAGTTTGGCTTGGGTCAGGTTTAGGCAACTAAAACTTTAGTGAACTTTAGGCTACTAAAAAACTAGTTACAGGTAGGCTATACAGCCTCCGGTTAAGTTTAGCTAAGTTAGCCTAACTAGGCTAAAAGTTTGGTTAAGGTTAAGCTTAGCCAACTAAAACAATTTGGTTAAATTAAAACATACTCAGTAGACAATTTGTTGGTAACTGAAAGTTTTACTTTCCTTCTTGCTATTATATATTAAGTTTAGCTAAAGTTATCTTAACTAAAACAGTTTGGTTAAGTTTAAGTTTAGGGGTAATACTACTTTACAATAAGGGTCACTAAGTTAAGGGTTAGTTAATGCTTAATAAGCATTAACTAACCCTTCATTAACAGTTAACTAATGTGTAATTTACTAATGGTGTTCATGTTAACTAAGGTATTAATTTATAGGCTACATTAGACCTATTTAATAGTTTATAAAGATGACTATTAAATAATGTATAAATTAATACCTTATTAACATGAACACCATTAGTAGATGATTAACAGACACATAGTTAACTGTTAATAACTTAGTGACCCTTATTGTAAAGTGTTACCAGTTTAGGCAACAGTTTACTTCAGGATATATAGTTTTGGTCATGGTTAAATAAGAACACTTCAGATGACAAAATAAACTTTACTCACAGTAGAAAACTTTCCTTTCCTTTTTGCTATTTCAAAGTCAAACCACTTCCTGTTTCTACTCGTGTTTCCTTCACGTTTTCTTTTCCTGATGGGAAAATGCATTTCTCTCAGTTCCTCTGCACTTTTCGTGCAAGGAAGGTGCATGTTCAAATTTGCATTTTAACACATCGTGCTCATTTCCAGGAAAGCCTCCTCGGTGTTTCATCAAAGTCTGAGGGCTTTTTTTTTTTTTTGTTTCGTTTTGTTTCGTTGTGATCCAGCAGGACAGACAGACTCATAATATTCCAGCCTGCGTGTTTCCTAGTAAACTCTGCTCCGGGTTAGGCTACTTGTGAATGCAGCCCAGAAATCCCCGGGCATATGGGCAGGTAAATAGAGCCGAGCAGGGGCAGAAATGATTTGTGTGCAGGCTGGGTTTTGTTCCCGCTGAGACCATTTGAATAAGAATAATGCCAATAGAGTGGCTGAGGCAGAAAGAAAGCGGCACAAAAGGCCAGAGGAGCTGAATTTGGACGAGGGACAAACCAGCAGAGGAGTGAAAAGAAGTGCGGGGTGGACGGCCACAATGGAACAATTCACCTTATAATCGCTTTGATATATTATACATGCCTGAAGACTCTAAACATTGTGTAATTATTTATAAATGACTGTCCCCCTATTCCCCATAATAGAGCAGGCAGAAAGGCGCTGCAGGTCTCTGGCCCCCGTCCTCCTGCCGCAAAGAGAGCCGAGGAGCTGCGAGAGGAATAAATGGAATAATTAATGGAAAATTGTATGCCTGTCTCATAAAGATGTCTTTAAAAACACTTCAGCAAAATTGGCCCATGCATGCCGCTGGACGGTTTTACTGCCTGTCCTGCATGTTGGGAATCTCAATGGGAATGCGTGGAGGAAACTGTGACAAGAAAAGATGAGAAAGAAAGAAAAAAATCCAGACAGAACTAATAAAGTTAAACGGTTGAACTGCTGCCCTTCACTAACAAATACTGCGGGAGAGAAGCGGAGAGTCTGGAGAAAAGCAGACAGGAATGATAAGACTCAAAAAGATGTAGCCTCATTTATTTTAGAACAACATACATTTATGTTACTTTTCAAGACAACATTATGCTAATTACTTCACGCACTGATACAGAATATGCAGTTTTTGATTTCAGGAAAAGCAACCGAAATGTGTGTTTTCGCACATTAATTCATTTTTAAGTCTACCTTAATCAGTATGTGAAATACAAATATAGCCTAACTCATTAATTAATTACTTCATTCATTCATTCATTCAGTGTGTAAACTGAATTATTCTGCATTCAAAAACAACACAAGCGTCAACAAAACGTTGTTTTTATTTTTTCTTTACAAACTTTTAATATTGTATAGGCAATTCTCAAAGCTGAAACACATCCATAAGGTCTCTCTGCATATCAAAACTAATGCAACAACAACAACCTGTAACCTGTTCACATTATTAGCAATTCAGTTCAGTATTAGGAATTATTCATGAAGAGAGAAAATCACGACGTTTCTATTTTGCACCGCGAAAAAACAAATCTGCAGCCTAAACCAGGCAGGCAGCAGGGACAGAGAAACCCACCGAAACTCACTTTACCAACTTTTCATTATTATGGAACAGAGTTTAGTCAGCTTTATATGCTGATGCAGATATAGATGAAGTAAATTAATAGTAGGCTATAAAACAGATGTAAGATAGGCTATAGCTGGAGATCGGGTATTTTCTGAAACCATCATTTATTTGTTCATTCGGGTGTTTGTGATGCCTCGTAGTTTCTTTCCTTTTTTATCCTCTGTGTATCTGTGTTGAAGCAGGATGGGATGGATGGGTGTTGATGTGGGTTTTAGTGAAAAAAGCCCTGAAGTCTCCGGAGCGTGTCTCCGCCCGGGGGGGGGGGGGGGGGGGGGGCTCCTACCGACTCCTCTTTCTTTCTTTCTTCTTTTTTTATTTTTTACTTTACAGGTTTTAACTTTAAAAGTGGGTTTGGTCTCTTTCTGAGAGGGGGGTGCGGGTGCGTGCGTGTCGTTCGCGTGGCCGGGCGGCGGTCCCCCGCGCTCTGATTGGCTGGCGGTGATTACCGGCACGCTTCTGCGGGGCGAACAAACACCGGGCGTCATTATGTTAATGAGCTGGTCCCGCGGCACGGGGCAGACCTGCCGCAGCCCATTCACCCTCCTTCATCCCTCCTTCATCCCTCCTTCACACTGATGCCAAAGCCGGAGGGGGGGGGCGGTCATTGTCCGTGCAGGGTATATAAGCGGGCTGAGGCCGGTCGTGTGCCAGGCTCACCGGCTCGCACGAGCTGAACTCAGAGCAAAAGAAGCAAACAGACGCGTGCCTTACCGATCCGTCCTCTGCACACCAAACAACTTCTTCCTTGTTGGATCTTTGCAGAGAAAAACTTCGCCAGCTCCACCGCTTTCAGCTTCACCAGGTAGGTTCACCGAGCGCGTCTCCGCTGCATCACGTTTCCAGTTTGACTATGCGCATCCTGCTGCAGCTCCGGCTCTGGTTTTAACCCGCTCTCCTCTCTTCTCTCCTCCAGAATAAAGCAACATGTGCACCGCCATGGAGACCGTCTACTCCGACATTGACAGCAACAGCTGCGACTTCTCCTTCCCGCACACCGACGACGACGAGGACTCCCGCGGCAGCCTGCGCTCCGCCTCCCCGGCCAGCTCGCCGCTCGGCCCGGAGCCCGGCAGCACCGAGCAGCCGCAGCAGCAGCAGAAGAAGCGCCGCCGGGGCCGCGGCCGGAGCGACGCCACCGTGCATGTGGTGAAAAAGAACCGGCGCATGAAAGCCAATGACCGGGAGAGGAACCGGATGCACAACCTGAACGACGCCCTGGACGCGCTCCGCGGGGTCCTGCCGGCCTTCCCGGACGAGACCAAGCTCACCAAAATCGAGACTCTCCGCTTTGCGCACAACTACATCTGGGCGCTGTCCGAGACCATCCGCATCGCCGACCTGCAGGGGGGCAAGGCGGGCCGCGGGGCCGGGGACGCGCCCCTGGTGCTCCCCCCGGGGCTCGGCCGCATCGGCGACGCCCCGAGCCCCGGCAGCGACGCCTGCTCCTGGAGCTCCAGCGGCTCGTCGTCGTCCTCCTCCCCGGCGTACTGCACCTCCAGCCCGGGCAGCCCGGCGGCGGCCGAGGACTACGGCTTCCTGCAGCCGGACGCGGTGTACGGCTTCCACAGCTTCGTGCCGGGCATCTACTGACCTGCAGCCCGCCGCGGACACTCAGAGACCCGGGTGATGTAGAGAAACACCAGCGGCAGGACTGGATGAACCGAGAGTCTGCAGGAATAAGACTGAATCACTGTTTGCCTTATGAAGCCCGATGCGGCTCTGATACTGATATTTTTTCCTATTTACATTTGTCTGCATACGGATTGTAAATGAGAATAACTTAATTTGTGCTTTTTTAGTTGGTTTTTTTTTATTATTGTTTTTGGTACGTTTTGTATTTCTCCAAAAACCTTTGCACTTTTTCCTCCCCTCCCTCCTCCAGCACCGTGTATTTACAGTAGAGTCCCTTCAGACTGGAGACAGATCTGCTTTGCAGCGCGGAGGTGAAAAGTCAATTTTACAATTTGTAGAGTGATAATGCAGAAAAGCGAGCGTGGAAATCGGGTTTCAACGCTTTGACAATAGAGTGAAAGGAGCTGCCCTCATTCATTATGTATTCTGTGACCCCCCCCCCCCCACACACACACACACACACTCACTCAATACAAAGACTCAATCCCATCATCGAGGCACGGATGGACCCTCTCTACTTTCCTAGTGTTGTTTTTTTTTTTATTTATTCTATTTTATAACTTTTGTTTTGCTTGCTTGTCATATGAAATTGTATTTTGTATTTTGTACATAAAGAGATTTTTATTCTATTTACTTGGAACTGTGGTGCTGCCAGCCATTTTTCTACAAATAAAATTATAACGTTTCTAAAAAAAAATGAAATCTCTCTGTGTCTTTATGTCGCCCTTCTCTGTTTTGTTTTGTTTTGTTTTTTTCTAAATTGTTTCAGTTAGTTAACATTTAATCCCATGCAACCCCATAATTATTCCTAAACAAACACACAGATTAATCTGCTGCCAAACCGCCACATGGCTGCAACTATTGTCATAATTTAGGCCAAATACTGAGAATACCGGGGCGGCCTGAATGCATCAGCAGACAATGGGCTCAGTATGCATTAATAAGTTAATATTATAATTATTATAATTAATATTAATAAGATAACGGTTTTGAGCGGAGCGCACAGCGGCAGGTGGAAACAACTTGATGCTCACAGTAAAATCTCTGCAGCCTGAAAACAAAAATAACCAAACAAAACTAACAGAGAAATTAAAAAGCTCATTTATGTTGTTTGCAGCCACAGTGGCTCAAGCTGTTAGTGTTTAATGTCATATTAATTAATTAAATCTATGAAATAGACTTGTACAGTTATGACCAAAAGCAATTAGCCTATAGGAATGTTATCATGTAACATAACATGGAATATTTTAAGAAAAGGGGATTTTGATTTGATTTGAACACTTGATGCTCATGTTCAGCTCTCAGCCTGTAAAGAAGAAGCTCATTCATTTTGTTTACAGCCACACACACACACACACACACACACACACACACACACACACACACACACACACACACACACACACACACAGATATTATGTTTTAATATCATGTTATCAGCCTAACAGCATTTTTAAGTTACAAACAAAAAAATGCTTTCCCTTACGATAAATCCTAGCCGATAATACCTTTTAAAAAAGATACTATTCAAATATCACAACAAAACTATAAACTATATATAATATACTATATATTATAGTGATACCATAGGAGATAAAACACCACAAACTCACTAAAAACTCACTATTGAGCACAATAGACACACTATAAGTCACTATAGGAATATTATAGTGGTGCCATTGGAAATAAACTTAACATAAAGTTATTATAAAAAAAGATAAAACACCATAATAATAAACTCACTATAAATTCACAATTGAGAATCATAAACACATCATAAGCTTCTATAATAATATTATAGGAATATTATAGGGGTATTGCTTTTGAGTGTTTATTTTTATTATCCATCACACTCCTCTTTCTTCTTTCTCCCCCCCCCCCCTCCATCTTTACCCCCCCCCCCCCCCCATCACCCCCTCTCCCCATCCTACCCCCGGTCTTGTATCTGCACGTGTTGAGGATGGACAGATAAAGGGACCCCGGGGGGACAGACACATGCCAACTTCTATAAAAGAAGAAGAGAAAAGAAAGAAAAGAAAAGAGAAGAGAAGGGGAAAAAAGCGGAGGGAGTGAGTCTGGCAGCCAAAGACACGGAGGAGGAAAATGAAAATGATAATCCCAGCATTAATCTGCTGAATGGGACAGTTGGCCCGGAGCCTGGAACTCCCTCTGGCCTCACTGAGGTCCGCTGCTGCATGGGGGGGGGGGGGGGGGGAGCTATCAAGTCAAACACAACAGTTACTCTTTATTAACAGTGTCAAAAATATATTAATATTTAACTGTATTCTAGGCTAATATTCTAGGCTAATAATAGGCTAAAACAAGCAGGTCTACAACTACAAAGAAGAAGAAACGGAGGGAAATGTGTTAAAAATTAAAATAGGCCTATAACAGTTTTTTTTTTATGTGTTAACATTTAAATTATGTCTAAACTTCATTCCATCCAGTCAGCAGTCCCTACAGGCCTGAACTTGTGTTTGGAACAACAGCAGGCCTAAATGTGGCCTAGTATACTATCTTTACAATATAAAAATATTAAATTTATGACATAACTTTATTCCACCCAGTCAGCTGTAGCCTACCAAGTGAAATAAATGTTTGCGCTGCAGTAAAAGTAACTGTAGGCTACTATAAATATATATATATTTTTTTACAGTATAAAACTATTGAACTTCTGACTGAACTTCAGTCATGCAGCCGCAGGCCTGAAAACACACACTGGAACTAAAATATATTAGTAATCTATATTTTTTAAGTGTTCAATTTTAAATGATATTATTAATTCCACGGCAGCCAGAGGAAGCCTACCTGTTGAACTAAATTATTCAAACTAAATTATTGAAATTATGTCTAAGATGTTTTCCAACCAGCAGCCACAGAACCTGCAGGCTTAAACTGTTTTTAAACATGTAAAAAGTTATTCAAATTCTGTATTTATTTAAATTATGTATTCCATTCAGTCGTCTATACAGGGTCAAAAATACAGGCTTAAAACATTATATTATATTAAATGATATGATATGATATGATATTATAGGCTATTATATCATATTATATTATATCATGAGTGTAAAACTACAATTGTATTAAATAAATAATAATAATAATAATGATAATAATAATTAAAATCTTGTTAAAATTATCAACTGATCAACTGTAGCCTAACTGGAAAATCACCCCCTCCACCCCACCCTCCCCAAACACAAACACACACCCACACCCACACACACACACACACACACACAGCCTGTCGAAGTGTCCTTGAGCAACACTCTCCTCCGCTCAAAGTTTCCACGTTGTGCCCAAACACAACGGTGGCACCAGCGGCGTGGACGCGTTAACTGCGCGCTCCCGATATGAATATGAGTTATTGTTCGTGTGCGCGGGGGCGTGCGCTAATTGACCGGGATTAACCGCCGCTGGGGCCACGAGCTGCCCCGCGCACCTGCAAACTAATGAGTCGTCCAATAAGTTTTAATTAGATTTCTATTGTGGTTGTTTCCAGCTAAAGCCAAACGGAGCGCCGCGCGGACAGATTTACAGCTCGGCGGCCGTTGTCGCTTTGCTATTGGTTTAAAACGCGCGTATACACTCATGGCAGATGCACGCACACACGCATGCACCCCAGCCCCCCACCACACACACACACACACACACACACACACACACACACACACACACACACACACACACACATTTGCATGACTCATTTATGCACACCAGTTGCAGTTAATAGATTCACATTTGCAGCCTGTTTGTGTGGCAAGGCAGCAACACTGCAGGGTTGATGGTTCCAATCCCACTGCGACTCAGTTATTCAGTCATTAGCACCTATGATGCTGTGAGACACTTTAGACACAAAGACCCCCCCCAAAATGTAGTGTGTTTAGTTACTTTTTTACACTTTAAAGTTCAGTTCAGTAAAGGTTACAGTTACAGTTGGGCTGCAGTTCAGTTACAGTTCAGTTGCAACTGCAGTACAGTTGAGTTACAGTTTAGTTACAGTTCAGACAAGTTCCAGTCCAGCTACAGTTCAGTTACACTTCAGTTACTGTTCAGTTCAATTACAGTCCACTACAGTCCAGTTACAATTCAGTTCAGTTCAGTTCAGTTCAGTTCAATTTACAGTTCAGTACAGTCCAATTCAGTCCAGTTCCAGTTCCATTCTGTGCTGTTCCATTCCGTTCCAGTCCAGTTACAGTTACAGTTACACACTCTCCGTTCCAGTCCAGTCCAGTTACAGTTACACACTCTCTGTTCCAGTCCAGTCCAGTTACAGTTACACACTCTCTGTTCCAGTCCAGTCCAGTTACAGTTACACACTCTCTGTTCCAGTCCAGTCCAGTTACAGTTACAGTTACACACTCTCTGTTCCAGTCCAGTTCCAGTTCCAGTTACACTTACACACTCTCCGTTCCAGTCCAGTTACAGTTACACACTCTCTGTTCCAGTCCAGTTCCAGTCCAGTTCCAGTTCCAGTTCCAGTTCCAGTTCCAGTTCCAGTTCCACACTCTCTGTTCCAGTCCAGTTACAAACTCTCCGTTCCAGTCCAGTCCCAGTCCCGGTTCCAGTTCAGTTACATTCTGTTTCATTGCCAATATCCCTATACCTAGACTCTTAAAACAGATGTGTTAATATCAACACAAGTTGTGTCAATTCCCAACACACTAATGTGTCTATATAAGGAACACACATTTTGTGTTACTTTTAACACAACTAATGTGTTGAGAGTTTTAACACACGATTTGTGTTGGATTTTCAAACACAGTGATTGTGTCAAATATAACACAATATGTGTGCTCCTTATATAGACACATTATTGTGTTAAAAAATGTGTTAATTCTATTCCTATGGATTTGAATTTAAATAAGCAGACTGTAGAAAAAAGGTGAACATTTACTGTACAATTTATTTTAACAATCGTGGTCATGAACATAAAATATTTCATCAATAAAATTTTACATGCATATGGTCATCAACTTTTTTTTTTTCTAAAATTCCTCACATGCATGGTCATTAAAATACATGTTCCCATTCTGTATAACATTTCTTCAAACGGGTCATCCACAAACATTCTGTATGAAATTTGTTCTCATATATGCATGTGTATTAACATAAGAAACAAATATTTATCACATTCTGTAATCTCCAGCTCTCCCTCTCTCTCTCCCTCCTCCCACCGGACTAATCGGATAAAACCTAAAGGCCTCGGTTCCCTGCAGTCTGCCTGTCTCCCAACACAGGTAATACCATCAAAGTCCTAAACTAACACACACACACACACACACACACACACACACACACACACACACACACACACACACACACACACCTCTGTCTTCTCTGCACAGCTTCTGTTTTTCTCCACTTTTCAAATCTATTATCATTTGTATGCTCAAATAAACAAAACTGAAAATGAGGGCTGTAGTCAAGATCACCTTAGACAAGTCCAAGTCAATTCCAAGACCAGATCCAGTTCATTCGAGTCCAGACCAAAACCAGAGCAAATCAAGTTCTATTCAAGACCAAAATAGGCAAATAATAGGCAAGAAACAATTTAAATGTCTTTCCAAATGTAAAAATAAAGCTTCAGGAGTTTAAGGATGAACAGATGTAGATCTATCTGCAGGAGCCTCAACATCTAATCACAACTAATCAATTCATAGGTTTTTGACTAATCAATGCATAGACATCAAACACACACACAGGAAATCCAAGCTCCGCCCACACTGTTTGATTGACAGGTGATCTGTGGGAAGTGCAGTGCAGAAACACCACAGTGAGGCTGAGGGACAAAAATGGAGACTCAGTAAAAAAAATAAAACAAGGATCTCACAGATTGATAGTTCAATATAATGTCATTTTTAAATCTACAGACAGAGAGTTGGGAGCGGAGCTGAACGGAGGCTCAGTGAGACGTTTACTGTTTTATAACCGTCACTAAATATTGATTGGGTCAAGATGGTGGAGGCAGCAGGTTGCCGGCCCCCAGCATCCCCTGGTGTGTGTGTGTGTGTGTGTGTGTGTGTGTGTGTGTGTGTGTGTGTATGTGAGGGAGAGAGAAAGAGCAAGACAGGGAGGAAAGAGAGAGAGGAAATATATGGATTAGGAAGAGAGCGCACTAGTACAGTCACTCCCTCTTTCTCTAACACACACACACACACACACACATACACACACACACACAGTTCGTGGGGCTCAGCTGGGCCAGGCTGCCCCCCCCCTCTCTCAGTACTAACTTTAACTGGACGCTCAGCAGGCCGTTATTGTAGCAGTGGAGGTGCAATAGCAGAGCAACAGTCTAATTAAAGTATAACTACATGCTAATGGACAACAGATGGTGGGGAGGGGGAGAGAGAGAGAGAGAGAGAGATGGCTCAATTATGCTAATATGGCTCATAAAGATGTTTTTATCATTTGCATATTAGCGATCAAAGCCTCTAACTGTCAGCAGACTGTCTTTATTATTTTCAGACTGAAATCTGATGAAAGAATCTTGATCTGAGGCTGAGCAGCAAACTGATGAAAGAGCTTTTTAAATCTATAAGGTTTCAAAGGATTTTGGCTGATTTAAAAGAAATGTAGCATGATGTAACATGATGATCAATTTTTATTGCGTGTATTGTTAAATTTTTATTGTGTGTATTTAATTGTGTGCCGTATTTAAGCTACTGGCTGCCTAAATTTCCTCCGGGATTAATAAAAGTATCTATCTATCTATCTATTTAAAAAACTTGAAAAGGTACACAGCATGGATAATCACTAACTGCTTGTTAATACCCAAAAAATGCAGTTACTACAGTTTAATTGAGTGCTGATTATGAAATCCTTGATATGAATGAATGAATGAATGAATGAATATTTTAACTTTCAGATGCTTTGGCCCCAAAACCTGGATAATCTTCATCACCTTTAGAGACTTGATGAGCTGGTAAACCTGGATCATTATGACTGAATGTAATTGTTTTTGATTCATGTTTTCATATTTCCTATCTTCCTTTTATTTTATTGGTGTATTTTTGGTGTATTGGTTTTTCTCTTTTGTATTTATGCTATGTAACTCGGCTCCATTGGAAGTGAGGCTCGCCTGAGGCTGAAATAAAGGTTAAAGTAAATAAATGTAACTCAGTGAGTCAGCTGATTTTGGCCTTAAAAAAAACACATTACAGTTTAAAACTCGATCAGAGAGCCTGAACGTGACGAAACGTTCAGCCTGCCAGGAAGAGAAGAAGAAGGAGAATCAGAAGCTTCTTCTTCTTCCTCCTGGTTTGTTTTGGGGTTTTTTTTTCGGCCTCTGAAGTCGGTCGGAGGTTAAATCTTCTTCCTGAACAGATTACAGAGCAGAACAGAACAGACCGCGGCTCCATCTGCTGCTCTCAGGTCAGATCTGGGCTTTCCTCACTGAACTACTCACTTTATAACTTGATGTCAACACAAAATGTTTGCTGTTGTAAATCATCACTTTCCCCCCTTTCAACTGTTTAAACTAATGTAGAGCGTGTTGCTGTGTGTAGTTTTGATTGCATATGAAATGCTTTGTGTAACAGTAAAGTTACACCAACACATTCAAGTTGTGTGAATAGTTTCACTGTATAACGCAGACTGAAGTCCTTTCCAGTCATACCAGCAGTCATTTCGTCATCAGGTGGAAATGTTTCAGATCTGACTGGAGAATTAAACTCCTCATTTATAAACTCTAATTATCTTGTGGAACAGGCAAACTGACCCTGGACCAGAGCTTTGGGTTTGGCATGTCGTCACCCTGAGGCGACACCAAACACACTTACCCATTACCACAGATCCCAGGTCAGCCTCCGCAGCACCTCAAGGTCACCTAATCCCCTTCAGAAAGCCTCTGGACCTGCTGCTCAAAGCAAGCTGCTCCCCACCGCCTGGGGTCAGCTTGATTTACCAGACTTTGGTGCACCGGTTGGGTGGGGCTTGCTTGATTTCCTGCCCTTATTTTGAATCACACGTTTCAGTTATAATAAGAATAATAAGAATGTCGGACTTATAGGTGAGGATGGTATAAAGTCCATTAAAAAGAAATTCCACCCTAAACAGCTATTAGTGATGTACTTTTCGTTCCTGGCTCCATTCAGTAGTTTGATGTATTTCTTTCTAGAGCCGCCATTTTGCACCAAGAGACGTTCAACAATCATACAGGGAGAAATCCATCGTAGAAGAGGAGAGAGACCAATTTCTCCACCCACAGGAGCAGGAGAGAGACCAGAATGCAATGCAGCAGAGAGACAGGTTTGGGTTTGAGTAAGCGGAGACTTTTGCTTTTTCTAGACTGGAAAAACTCTGCCACTAATGTTATCTCTCTTCATGTAAAACCCACAGCTGAAAGCAACAAGTTCTTTGCCTTATCTTGGGATTGTTGAAAGGCATTCTGGGAAACGTAGGAGGAAATCACCGACATGGGAGAGTTTTGAAACTCCATGGGGCGAGGAGCTTTTGTTCCAAACGGAGTACGGGCCGCAAAGAGAGTTTTGAAAGCCAGGAATCTCAGTGATCAAGTCTAGTTAGTATTAGTATTGATCACCATCCTATCAGATATCCTATCATCCTATCAGATATATTATGGTCTGTTGGTGCTGTGGGACAGCTAGGAAAAACCTGAATGACTTCCCCTTTAAAGTCTGTTTAGGTCAAATTTTGAGTCCTGCGGTTCTCCCATTCGACCCAGGTAGTAGCAGCAGTAGTAGCAGTATTAATAGTAGTAGTAGTAGTAGTAGTAATAGTAGTAGTACTTTATAAATCCCAATCTGGGGAATCACAGAACCATCACAGTGCAGCACACAGTACAGACATGGATCTGCTGTTTGGATTGATTGGTACAGAGCAGAAACCCCTCCTGACCCCTTCACACCTCCTGACACCGTCGGCGAAACGAGCGCTCCCTCCTGCCCTGCCGGCCTGCGTGTCAGAGCGGAGGGAGGCGTTTCGCCCGCAGGACAGGCTGATCACAGGACGGATAATGACTTGTTGATAAAATAGGAGCTTAAATTCACTCTAATTGGTCCTCTAAGTATCACAAACTGCTTAGCGCCTGCTTGACAGACAGGCACCGGGGGGAGGGGGGAGGAGTGTGTGTGTGTGTGTGTGTGTGGGGGGGGTGCAGGTTGACAGGTAAACAGGTAAATAAACAGCAGTTGTTGAGATAAGGGCAGAACATATGTCCAATAACAACTCATTACTGCCTGTAGTGAAGGAAATGAGTCACAACCAATTCAATTCAATTCAAACTTTACTGATATGACGCTGCCAAGAGCCAATATCTTTACATTTTTACATTTTCACGCAAAAAAATTCCAAGTGTTTCCTCCAGAATTTTCTTCTCATCAGGTTGGAAAAGGCTCTGAAACATTTAGAGCATCATGGGACACTAAAACTCTCCACTGAAACCAGGCTGAAGAAACTCTTCACCTGACATTACTTACATGACTGCCTTTAAATGAAGAATTAAGTACAGAAAACATGATAGAATAAATAAATATAAATAAATGAAAAAGTAAAACGTGCAAAGAAACTAAAAAGTCACTGCAGGTTTACCAGCTTGATTTTCTGTGTCTGTGTTCAGGAGGAACCTGCATCATATCAGAGGTGATGATATCTGATATTTAATAAAAGACCAACAATCAACAAAAGATCAATAACCTGATATATTGATCTAACTCTATCATCAAGTCTCACTTAATGCATTAAATGTGTTGCAGTCTATACATTTCAAATGAGAGAATGTGTTATTACTGTATCATTAGTTGCATACATGCAGTGTTTATTGTAGTTCTGTGCTGATAATGAATGCAGAAACTAAATCAAATGTTTTGCCTCTTTTTGCCAGCTCTCTACGATATTTTCAGGATGAAACATTTTTTTCAGTGACTCAAAACTGCAGTTATAGTTCATGCTGTAAGAGTAAGACTGTTAACTGCCCATTATTAGTTTCATCTTAATATCTTTCACCTTATTTGCAGCAGAATCTGGTCTCATAAAATTTGGTGAAATAAGCATTATTTCTTAAAATGAGAGAGAAAAAAGGAGAGAAATGTGTTTCCCAGCAGAAAGGATGAGGTGGAGGAGACAGGACTAGAAACAGGAAGTAGTTTGACGGTGGACAGTCAGGGTGTGGAGGTCGGAGGTCAGAGGTCGGGGGGTGGATCGTTCAATTCCCAACTCATGACAACAAGTTTTCATTTATTGAACCGTGAGCAAAACCTGAAGCTTACCTGAAGCATTAGCTAACCTTTTCATGTGACCAACAGGTGGAAATGTCCAGTCCAGCTCCTGCTGTTGGACCAGAATCCTTTACTGGAGGAGGAACCTGGTCTGAACTGGATTCCTGTCAGAAACATGGAGGCTGAGCTTCAGAGTTCAGGCTCAGTTCACTGAAGTTTATGAGACTGTGTTGGGTGCAGAGGCAGTGAGCCTGTGAAGCTGAATGAGCAGAGAGAGGCTTAACACTGCCAGGGTTGAGGGTTCGATTCCCACTGGGACCAAAATACCTGCAGTCTTGGTTGTAAGGCAGCTGGATAAAAGCCTCCTGACCTGAGTTACTTCACTGCTGCTTGCAATAGAAAGCAGAATGTCATTGGTGACTTTACACAGAGTCTGTCTGTTTTCATCTTTTCTTCCCTCTCCTGGTCATTTTCTACATCACCCTCATCTTATTGTTGTTGTGCTGCATAAACTGTCATACACTCTGCCGTCTCACTCTGCGGTCTCACTCTGCTGTCATACACTCTGCTGTCTCACTCTGCGGTCTCACTCTGCTGTCATACACTCTGCCGTCTCACTCTGCGGTCTCACTCTGCTGTCTCACTCTGCTGTCTCACTCTCCTGTCTCACTCAGCTGTTATACACTCTGCTGTCTCACTCTACTGTCATACTCTGCTGTCTCTGTTGTCTCACTCTGCTGTCTTACTCTGCTGTCTCACTCTACTGTCATACACTCTGCTGTCTTACACACTGCTGTCTCACTCTGCTGTCTCTGCTGTCTTACACACTGCTGTCTCACTCTGCTGTCTTACTCTGCTGTCTTACACACTGCTGTCTCACTCTGCTGTCTCTGCTGTCTTACACACTGCTGTCTCACTCTGCTGTCTTACTCTGCTGTCTTACACTCTGCTGTCTCACTCTGCTGTCTTACTCTACTGTCTCACTCTACTGTCATACACTCTGCTGTCATACACTCTGTTGTCTCTGCTGTCTCACTCTGCTGTCATACACTCTGCTGTCTCTGCTGTCTCACTCTGCTGTCTCACTCTGCTGTCATACACTCTGCTGTCTCACTCTGCTGTCTCACCCTGCTGTCATACACTCTGCTGTCTCACTCTGCTGTCATACACTCTGCTGTCTCACCCTGCTGTCATACACTCTGCTGTCATACACTCTGCTGTCTCACTCTGCTGTCATACACTCTGCTGTCTCACTCTGCTGTCATACACTCTGCTGTCTCACTCTGCTGTCTCACCCTGCTGTCATACACTCTGCTGTCTCACTCTGCTGTCTCACCCTGCTGTCATACACTCTGCTGTCTCATTCTGCTGTCATACACTCTGCTGTCTCACTCTGCTGTCTCACCCTGCTGTCATACACTCTGCTGTCTCACTCTGCTGTCATACACTCTGCTGTCTCACTCTGCTGTCTTACTCTTTTGTCTTTGCTTGTCATCTTGATTTCTTGCTTGCTGCCTTGTTTGTTGTGCAAATAAGAATCTGAGAGGAACAGAGCAGCAGACTCCAACTATCTATTACTGTCTGTTATTATTATGATTGGGACTATTCATAGTATTCTGTTACATCACCACACAGCCATCTTGGTAGGAAAATAACAGGTGATTTAATAAATTAACAGGTGATTACAATCAAATGACAAACACAGCCAATGAGCTGTGTGTATTGTAAAGCGCCATATTGTTAGGAAATGCATGTGACATCATACTACGAATAAATGATTTTTGTCTCAGTTTCCAAATTTGGGTGGAAACTCAACACCAGTCTGCATCTCTGTTTAATAAGGCAATCTAATATCACTTATGGCCTCAGCTGACATGAGGATCAGTACTGCAGAATACAGAATGGATGGAAAATAGATGGATGGATGGAAATGGATGGAAATTACATTACGTTTCCAAATGGTTCAATAGTTCAAATACAAACTGTCAATCTGATGTGAAGAAAAGTCTGATCTTCTAGGTTATAAAAGCCTCCATCTATCTATTAGCTGCTAACCCTAGTCTGGGTTTCAGTGGAGAGTTTTAGTGTCCCATGATGCTTTTCCCCTCTGACAGGAAGAAACACCGAAACACTGAACTCTTCTCATTTCTTGGCATGAAAACGGTCAAATTTAAACACAAAATATCAGTATCGGCTTTTAGAAACCCATATCAGTTAAAGCTAATAAATGATTCACAGTCCTCCAACATGCCGCCGACCCTCCCACGCTCTTCTCTTCCTGTTCCAACAACCACAGAAGAAGAAGAAGAAGAAGAGGCAGAAGAAGAAGAGTCTGGTTAATCAGCGCCGCGTTCCTGCAGCACACACGCTCCCATTGATCCCATTGTAAATTCCTCAACATTGTTCTCAATTTGTAAACCCACTTTATATGCTTTGTCTGAGGAGACTAAAGCTCTCTACAGTGACCCCCCCCTCCACCCCCCTCCGCCCTCTCATCATCCCCCCCCCCCCCCCCATCCCCCCTTTACGACGGGTCAACTTCTCTCTGGAAACACTGGAGGAGGAATTCCTGCAGTCAAAAGCCTCGTGGCCTTTTCCTCCTTTATTTTCTTTCTCTTTCTCTTTCTCTCTGGTGGAAGATGACTTCCTCCTCCTCCTCCTCCTCCCCTCCCTCCCTCCCTCCCACCTCCTTCTCTTCCTCCTCCTCTTCCTCTCCACCTGAATTCAGTGAATTTAGCCACTGGCCTTCCCTCTTTCTCTTTTTGCTTACATTCACTTCCACTTCGCTACTGTTGAGTTCCTCCATTCACTGACTTCACTACAACACCCCCCCCCCCCCCCACCATACACACACACACACACACACACACACACACACACACACCTCCCCTCAGGCTTCTCCACCTATTCACTCACCTTGTTGGTGTTTTTACGGTCGGGGAAATGGAGCAATCACTGTTTTATACCTGCAGATAGGATGTACATTACCATTTTACTGTGTGTGTGTGTGTGTGTGTGTGTGTGTGTGTGGGGGGGGGGGGTTGTATTTCAGCTGACACTTTCCTTTCCAGTCTCATTCCATTGTCTGAACCTGAGGAAAAGTAATAAGTAATACTATATGTGACTCATTCATGATGTGATTCTATTTTTAAAGAACACCTTAAAAAAGATTCCAGAGTTCTTTTCAGAGAGGCATGATCAGGGTTCCTATACATTTTCAATTAAAAAATTCCATACTTTTTCCAGACCTTGATTTGTTTTGAAGATTTTGTCTGGTGTTCAATATGATTTACGCAGATAGACATCTTGCCCCTGCTAACTAGGTCACATCACTGTATAGATGAAGATTGTTCTTCACAGCCACAAATATCAGAATATGTGAGATGATTGGCAGGGTTCCTACACGGTTTCCATTTTAAAATTCCATATTTTTTCCAGACCCTATGTTCTTGACCGGATTTGATTTTGGTGGGTATTTGATATAATGCATGCTGACAGCGGCTGGGTAATAAGAGCGTCCCTCTATCTGAACATTATTCTTCACATCAACAAAAACCGTGGACTCAAAGTGGCTCTACAACAACATGAAAGCTATTATGTTATTAAGAATTATGTGTGTATCGGACCTGAACCGCAACATTTTCCGTACTTTTCCAGACATCTTTTCAAATTCCCAAACTATTCAAGACCTGGAAATTATCAAATTCATTTTTAATACTTTTCCAGACTTTCCAGACCTGCGGAGGAACCCTGCATGGTTCTACCAAGAACTATTCCTTGTTGTTTTTCCCCTATATAACCCTTTTTTGGAGACGTGTTCTTCAGTGGACTTTAGTAGGGGGACGATTCTAAAAGATGCTGTGAAATGGTTCTAGGAGAAACATTTCACCTGCTTAAATCTTCTCAGTCAAGGGTTCCTGGCAGAACCCTCCATTTAGGGTTCTTGGAAAACCTGTTAAAAATTGGTTCTGTGTGGAACTGACTGCAGAGGGTTCTAACTGGAACTAGAAATGGAGACACTGTGGAGAACCCATCAAGGTTCTACATAGCACCTCTTTTTTCCTAAGAGTGTAAACCCCCGAACCTGCTGTGATTCACCGTCATCTGAACCCAACACACACACCTGGGCCTCGCTCTCTCTATAAGATGGACAGATGTCACCTAGAACCTGAGAGGCCGAGCTGAGGGGGGGAGGAGAGAGGAGAGGAGGAGGAGAGAGGAGAGAAGAGGGGGAGAGAGGAGAGGAAAGAAGAGGAGAGAAGAGGAGGAGAGAGGAGAGGAAAGAAGAGGAGAGGAGGAGAGAGGAGAGGAAAGAAGATGGGAGGAGAGGAGAGAAGAGGAGGGGGAGAGAGGAGAAGAGGGGAGGAGAGAGGAGAGGAAAGAAGAGGAGAGGAGAGGAGGAGAGAGGAGAGGAAAGAAGAGGAGAGGAGAGGAGAGGAAGAGAGAGGAGAGGAGAGGAGAGGAGAGGAGAGGAGAGGATGGAAAGGAGAGGAGAGAGGAAAAGAGAGCCCATGATAGAGAGGCAAAAGGGAAAGAGAGAAGGAGAGCAAAGTAGGAGATGAGGAGAGAAGAGGTTAGGAAAACAGAGGAGAAGAGAAGAGAAAATAGGAGAAAATGGGAGAAGAGAGGAGAGAAAAAGGTGAAGAGAAGAGGATGAGGAAAGGAAAGGAAAGGAAAGGAAAGGAAAGGAAAGGAAAGAGGAGGAGTGTTGGCCTCAGGCAGTCTGCTCTCTGTGACTCTGGCCTCCCAGTATGTAAAGACATCTTGTCTTCATTTGTAAAGGAAAGCCACACACACACACAGGAACACACACACAGGAACACACACACACACACACACACACATATATACAGTCTCGTGGTTGAACACACACTCATGCAGGCGCTCGTTCACGCCGTCGCACACTCAGTGACCCGCGCTCGCTCACCTCAGCACACACACACACACACACACACACACACACACACAGGAACACACACACACACAGATTCACATGCCCGTACAAAGCCCTTTTGATATGAAAATTTTAGGATTGATTTTAGGTGATTTTTTTCACATTATTATTTATAAATCAAAGTTCTGATCATCATGAGTCTCTGATTCAGCAGCAGTTTGTGTCCCATAAAATAAACACCACAGTATATTTTTATGTTATTTTGTGTTAATGTAATAATGACAAGTGTTTCATGGAAGTCGTCATGTTGGAACAGAGCCGTCTCTTGTTTTCTGGAGTCCTGAGTTGTTGCACACAGTGAAAACAAAGATATTAACGTTTTTTAGTCATGATATAAGAAGACCAGACTGTTTACATTGTATTCCTCCTTAACACAATAACAAACATAACAAAGCTTCAATCTGTGCTCATGCATCCTCTTTTTTCTTTTTATTCTCTCTCTTCTCAACATCTGACCAGGTGTGTTGTTCTCGCATCTCGCTGTTTGACTGAATCACTTCACGATGATTGACAGTTTGACGAGCCCTGTGATTGGCTGGCCGGTCGGTCAGTGATGGGAGGCCGGGACGAGCAGACTGAGATACTCTCTTCATTCACTGAGTGTGTTTACCAGCACATTAACAACCTGATAACTGGGGATAATCAGGTTATGGTAAAGGTGCCGGAAATGGTTCTTCAGAGTGATGCCACAGAAGAACCAACCATTTCTGGTTCCACAAAGAACCTTTCAGACCAAGGTTCCTTAAAGAACCATTTCTGCACTCTTTGCTTAGACTCCTGCATTGTGTTTTTGTTTATCTGTCCTTGTAAAGCCACATTTGCAATTGCATAATATAAACTATGGAGGGGTTTGATTATTTACCAGGGGTTTGAGTTATGCCATCACCCACCATCCAATAACTAAGAATTAAGAACCTTTTAATATCCCAAAGAAGCCTATATGGTTCTTTGGGATATGTGGGACCAGAAATGGTTCTTCTATCATACCGAAGAACCAGTTCCAGTTCGCACCTTTATTTGTCTGTGTGTATTAATGCAATAATGTGGAAAACCCTGGTTTACATGATTCAGTCAGTGTGATTTCTCTCCTTAAGCAAGTGATGTAAAACTCAAACTTCCTGCCGGTTGTTTTGGATTTTGAACATTGAGCTGCACATCCAGCAGCTGATTTTCATCTGGGCAACTTTCTGTCTCATTACTCTGCACTGCTTACAGCTTTAAAACAGTTTAATAAACGCTCTCCTTCTTCTACTGCTTTTCCTGCTTCCTGGACGTTGTTCTCTGTCTGGTTATGTTTACGCTTGTGCTCAGGTATAAAAAACTGAAAGAAATCAGACAGAGGGTAAACTGTACATGTGCAGAATAATTGAAAAGACTTGGCAAAAACGGATGGGCCGGATTCACCAACGTGTTCTTAAGATAGATCTTAAGAAATGACATCAGAGACAAATTTTAGGAAGTTCATAAGAACGCTCTTAAGTGCAATTCCTCAATATTTTCTTAGTAACAGTCTCATTTCTTATGAATTTCTTTAATTTTCCAACTTAAGAACTTCTCAGAATAGGGCCTGAATTAATTCTGCTTAATAAACTTTAGGCTTACTGCCATTGAGGCTAGGAGGCTAGGAGGCAAAGTTAGGAGGCTAGAAGACAAGGCTAGGAGACAACCCAAAGTGCTTCCATCTACAAAACAATTGGGGAAAAACCTATTTAGAGCAACTAGAGCAAAGATTTAAACATTGGTTGCTGTTGGTAACTGTAAAATTTGCAGCTTATTTCCAACAGACATGAGACAGAGGCCTACCTGGCCCTACACCAAATAAAGCTTTACAATAAATGTTCATCTTAATGTTAGGTGTAGGGGAACCTATGAAGACTTTGAACTATAACCTACTTGTCTAAAATGTGTTTAAATATATGATATTAGAGGCTTACCTTTTCACTGTAGGAGTTTTAAGGCAGGTGAAGGGCCGTCTTAAAGTTAAGACAAAAAATCAAGAACAAATTTGACAACTTTCATTTCAAGAATACCATTTATTCCTAAGTTTTTTCTTAGGAAGAAACATAAGAAGAAACATAAGAAAATATATAAGAACAGTTTTGGAGAATAGCATTTTTTCCCTATTTTTTTTTTTCTTAAGACTAAAGTTAAGAAAAAAAAATGGCACTTGAGAAGATTTTTTTTCTTAAGTGGGTTTTGTGAATCCTGTGTTAATCAGGTTTCTCATAATGTGATAACGGCTTTTATCTGATTAAGGAAATCACACTCTGCTGTTTACAGGAACACTGGAATAATCAGGGAATCTTTTTATCTTTTTTTTTTATCTGTTTGGATGTTTTTGATGTGTTTGATGTGTTTGTTTGAGTGTAACAGAAAGTCAGAGAATTGAGGTTCATCTTGTAGTTTCTCCCACTGATCAAATAATAAACTCCTGTCAGTCAGGGCAGGAGGCGCTCAGACTTGGCAGAGGCTTTTCTTGTCTTTTTCATGTTTAGTGGAAGGTTGTCACATCTTTTCTCTCCTCGACAGGTAGAAGTGGATGATGAAGGACTCTTAAAGCAGAGTGAAGAGCCGACTAATGAGCTGAGAGTGGATGGGGGGGAAGGGGGGGCGAGAGAGAGAGAAAGAGAGAGAGAGAGAGAGAGAGAGAGAGAGAGAGAGAGAGAGACCCACAGAGAGAGGAGGAGCTGCTCCACCTATCTGGACTGACATGCTCTGTCACCTCCAACACCCCCCACTTACCCCTGACCCCCCCACACACACTCTGCTTCTCCTCTGGGGCAAATGGAGGGTGGGTGGGGGGGTCGGAGGGTCGGGGGGGCAGTTAGTTCCCCTTTAAATGCCCACAGAGGCAGAACAGAGTCACAGGAAAGTGTCAATCAAGAGGGCAGCCAAGCAACCACACACACACACACATGCACACACGCAAATGCACATACACACACCACA